>NC_052616.1:36106547-36198694 GCF_016545825.1 Eucalyptus grandis
CCCAAGGTTGGCAGGGAGTGGCCCTTGCTTGAGGCTAACGAAGGGAAAAAGGAAAAAAAAAAAATAAGAGAAGGAAAAAAAGAAAACAACCAAAAAAGTAAGGAAGGAAAATAGAAAAAAAGAAATAATTAATAAAAAAAAGAAATATTAAAATATTATTAGAAATTGTTTACGTTAGCGGCCCGACCATGCTAGGATAATTAGGTCCATATAAGTGATTTATCGCTAAAATTGGCTAGATGGACTCAATTAGTAATATACGAAAAATTTTATGATTTTAGACAATTTTCCCTCAAAGTTAGGGAAAAATAGGGAAAATATTTTATGTATGAGTATAATACATAAATTGTCGACATTTTCTAGGCATCTAGAATGTATCTTAACAAGCGTATCAACAGCCATTGACATTGTCAAATGATAGTTGATCACATTAATTACCATCCATGACTACTTGACTCTACCTGCAAATAGTTGTATGAAGAAATAAATCCATTCTCTTATTTAAGAATAAGGCTAACATATTTGGTTAGCTTCTTACTCGCAGCAAAATTTTACCAATAACAAGTGAATGGGGTGCTGATACAATCCATGCAGAGCCTGTTTTTTGGCTGAATAAGCCATTTTTTCCAACAAGTCCAAAACGCCTTATGTATAAACTTAATTCTAATGTTAAAAGTATCTTAATTCCTTTCTTTATTTGTCGGCACTCTCAATAGGCAATTGAAGCGGTCAAGTAACATCAAAAGGAGGGAAATAAATTGATGACGGTGCAAAAGAAAAGAAAAGTTAAATTTTAGGAAGGAGAGTGATTTGGAGGAAAGAAATATATCTGTATCTAGCAAAGGTTGCAATGTCAAGAAGTGTTGAGGCACAAAGAGGCCAAAGTTGAAGCCGATTTGCTTTCGATGCGTTCTTTCCGCTCTCCATTTCATGTTGAGAATGCGTTAAAAATAAATATGAAGTGGTCGAGATATCTCTGAAATCTCTATTTGACCAGTGAATACCAACTTAAATGCTACCATGGTGGACTGATGAATGCCGTGACCCTCCCAACATGGTGGGGAAGACGGGGTTAGAGGTAATGCCCAAGAGGGGGGCTGATGGCCCTTGATTAGGGGCGGAATCTCTCAAGCCCTTGCCTTGTGAAATGGGAGTCATCACTAGCCTAACCAAGTGATGCATCCGAGATTACCTCACTTCCCATGTAATTAAAAATTTTCTAAGATGGGGGACTTAATTACACTAATAGTTTCTATTAGTGTCCTTTCAGTACCTCTAACTTAATTGGATTGCTCATCCAAGTATCAAGCAGCCTTCATTGCTAAATATGAGTGCTAAAGGTCATTCGACTCACTAAGTGTTTATGCAATAGTTTTTATGGATTTGTTATGATCCTAAGGCTTATCCCAACCATTCTAAAAAATAAAATAATATCCAACGTAATGAAAGTGCGAGAATTAAATGTTCAAGTATTGAAATGCTAAAAGTAAAATACCAGAAAGAAAACTTGATACTCGTCAAGCAAAGAACATGCATGGTTTGGTTCAAAGCCCCGAGACATGATTCCCCATGAGCTTGACTCGATACCAAGTCAAGTAAAAAATATACCAGGCTTTGTTCTTAAGCCCCTGGAACATGATTCCCCATGAGCTTGAGGCAAGAGACCATACTAATTTGAAAATCTAGGCTAGATAACGAGGATCGAACTTCTACTCATTTAATTATTAATGATAGTACTAACTAAACTGAGCTACAAAAAAGAGAAAAAACTAAGCTACACATTCAATAAGGGAATGATTCTAATTCTAAATGGATTATCATTAGTTTTTTTATTATGTGCAATAAATTTAGGATTTTTAAATAATTTTCCATATTTATTATGAAATATGAGAAATTTCCGGTACAACAAAATGGTTTAGACGATGTATCGCCACATGTTAGGAGAAAACACGTTAAAGGGAAGTGTCCCGTATCATAAACGCATAAGTTGACGTGGAGCTTAAAAGAAAAATGTTGGGGGTTGATCAGGTCAAGCCGTCCTTAATGTGTTAGAGCTGATTAGGTCAAAGCTCTTTTTATATTATCTAAAATAGATTATGTTACATCTACCCCAAATTTAGGTTTGAGACACTGTCTTCTACTCAAAGTTTAAACCGCTACTTTTTTTATTTAATATTTTTTGTTACTTTGCTCTTTCTTCAAAATTACCATTGGATTTAGGACTCCACTACAATTTTCCTCTCTAAGATTTTATTACTTTCTTCAAATTGGGTTTATGTTGGTTATTACACTTTAAATCACTGTCGTATTAGTAACTACTGCTGTTGTGACAACAGCATGGGCCCGTATAAAAATTGAATTGCGCAAATAGTAAGTAATAGAATTTTCAAAAATCTGAATGCGTTTTTACTCTAAATTATTACTCAAAAGGATCACGACAATCCAGTTACAAAATTAGAAAAAAATTATTCTACTTCAAAACCTTCACAAACACCTCGTATGAAAGGTAGAAGTGTTGTCTCATGGTCGTACACATCTTCTTCATGACTATCTCGAAGCGTCGTTCCACTAACTAGAAAAGTCGGAAGCCTGTCCCCTCCACTTAGGGAAAATGTCATAGGATTGACTGAAAGTCGTCGCTTTTCATGGGCTTGACTTAAGTCGTCGCCGTTCTTTCCGTGCTAAAGAAAAAAGAAGATGCGTGTCTCATGGTGAAGAAAAAGCCTTGTTCAGTGTGCAGCGGGACCTACCATGCATACATTTTCCTAGCATTGGTGTTCTCTATCACCGACACACCATCTCTAAAAGAAAGATACATGCACTCAAAACGTTTGAACTTGACTTAGATTTGTTGACAAGAAATTCGAGATTGAGAATTTCTAATGAGAATTTATGATCTTCCATGTGTTAACTTCAATTTTTGCGGTACTTAGCTGAATAACTTCCTGTTACACCTATGAATAAGATCATGGGAATCGCAATTCATTCTTAGCCCGCTAGATCATCTATTGCAACTGGGAGGGATTAGAACATGGCTAAAAATCTGATCCGCTTACACCATTATGATCACCTCCTAATTTAAAAATTTGTTAATGAATATGATTTACCAAGGATGATTGGCTCATATGCAATACAAAAGGTGGGACTTATGCAAGATCTATCCTCTTGACGCATGAGATTTAGCATATTGATATTATACAAGTTTTATTATTACCATCGAATTCTTGAAATGATTTATCATAGGCATTAAAAGTAATGATATGGTTATCTATCTAGAAAAATTATGAAGTGAACATAGTGCATAAACTAAATTGAATTTGAACATCAAATTAAGTAGACTCCATATGAATATCTTCAACTTTTACTACTCAGATCTAGTCTTATATATATATATTGTTCATTTACTAATTTCTTACCTATTAGATCCAAATAACTGCCTCAACTTGAACTTTGGTTGTGGCACATATCTCTAAATAATAAATCAAGTGGCGCTCTTAATGAGAACATAAAATTAACCAAATTCCTAAGCCATATTGAAGTGATAAATTATTGTAGTGGGGAAATGCATGCGTAAGTAGAGAGAGTCTGGTGCCACTCCCAAAACATTTTGTCCAACCCATTTTAAAGTGGAATTCACAAGTACTCTCCACATGCCCTCATTTAGTCTCTCTTCTTGTGACATAGAATGGCAATATAAGGGTAGAACAATATCATGGCTCAGCAAGTGACAATCATCATTGTTTCTATGACATCATGGAAAAAATAATGCAATCTTATAAATATGTATCCACGATATGCATTGTACAAATCATACTAGTTGATATTATCCAATAACATGAATATTCCATGTACTCTTTATAAATCAATGCATCACATAGTATGCATCATAGCATAAGCCATACTGTAGCAAAAATCAATGTCAACCTTTCATATCAAGAAACTTCGTGGTCACGTTTTGCCAATGCTTCATTTTCCATATAAGAGAAAGAAAAGTGAAGACTAAACAGATGAAAGGCATTTCCGATTGCTAATCTTGATCATCCAATGGCTTCTTCATCAAAACCCAAAAGTAATTTATGAGGTCTTCTTAAGTTTTAGAGGCACCGACCTGCGTAACACCTTCCTTGGTCATCTCTACAAAGCTTTATACCATAACGGAATATACACTTTCATTGATAGCGAGGAACTGAGGAAGGGAGACCAAACATTGCCGGCGCTCATGAAGGCCATTGAGGAATCATGCGTCGCAATCATTGTTTTCTCTAAGGACTACGCTTCCTCACAGTGGTGCTTGGAAGAGGTGATGAAGATTATGGAGTGCAAGAAGCAAAAGGACCTCACCGTGCTACGGTGTTTTATAAATGAGACCCAAGAGAAGTGAGACGAGGCAACAAGAGTTATGGGAAAGCTCTAGCCAAGCATGAGTCCAAATTCGGGAAGGATTCAGAAAAGGTGAAGCGATGGAAGAAAGCTCTTTTGATGCCGGTAGCTTGTCGAGGTGGCATTTTAATGATGGGTAAGTAGAGTGGAGTCCATCTTTTACGTAAGAAGCTAATCTTTACTTGTAAATATAAAGATTGTTTAAAAAAAAAAAAAATCTACACACACGTGTGAAGATGCTTCCTTTTATGATTCTCGAAAATTCTTAAGTTCTTGCTCAAGTACCAAGTGTTATCATCTCTATGGAATCGATCCATGTTGAATCAATTCATTTCTTTGGCTTGGACGATTCTAGTTCCGTTCGCAAAAAACAAATGTTGAAATACACGTTGGCAACTAACTCCATAAGAGTTGGTAATCCAGAATTCATTGATTACTTAATTAGATAAAAGTCATAATTCACTTGCATAAAAAGTAGTTTCATATAAGATTTGGTAAATCTAAGACATAGTTATAAAGATAAATAAAATTGGGCAAATGATAATAATATAGGTAATTAAAAAGAAAAAATAAACTTGGCAAGTAGCTGAATGAGAGTTGACAATAAAAAACTAGTTATCAACTTAATCAGAAAAGTTGGTAAGTGACTTTAATTGAGGCTGGCATTTCCTACAAAGAGTCGGTAAATAATTCAAATGAGAATTTATGACCCACTACAAAAGTTGAAATTAAAAAAAAAAGTATTTATTTGTAAGTAGCTAAAATGATGTTGGTAACCCAAAACTAGTAGGTGATTTTTTTTTACTAAGACAAAAGTTAGTAAGTCACTATAATTTAAGCTGGTAATTTGATATAAAATTTAGAATATTTGAACGAGTATGTTATGCTAATCAACTTTGATAAGTTAGTATAACGATTGCTAACTTGCAAACTATAAATTAATATTGTAATTTCATATAAATGTTGGTAAGTTACTAACAACTTACGTGAAAGGAAAATGTCCATATCTATTGCTCACCAACAGTTTTTGACACTTACCTGCACTTATTGAAAGTCACCGGCACTGGTAAAAAACCTATTTTTGGGCGTGGAACAATTGAATTCCTCCTATGGTTTTGATGAGGCGTTTCATTTGGGTAAGTTCTATAGCTCTTTCTTTTGGATACTTGTTGCCCTCTCCAAAGTATAACAAAAGTTCTAAACGATTTGTGTATGGGCTATTTGAGTTCTTCAAGTTTCATTTTTGTCAATTGAGCTCTACAAATTTTCGATTTTGGTCAACCGAGTTTGAAACTCGCTACCAGTGGCCTTTTAATTTCGAAAAAACACATATGGCTAACCATAGAATTGACAAGTTGCTTTTTCCAGTTATAAGAAATTGATACTAGGATGTCATCGGCTGAAAAATTTACTGACTCATTTGAATTGAAACTAGATTGACCAATGGACAAAATGTTAAGTAGTTTTATTGCACTTATCCCATTTCTTTGGAAGGAATAAGAAAGTTCGCAACATCTGATAAAGGATTATTAATGTGTACAGGCCATGGTGGGCAATGACATCGTGCTTCAGGGTATTTAAGAGTTTTTGAATTGAAAATCTAGACCAACGTTAAAAGTTTTAGATAGCTCTTTTTGATTAAGTGTGCATATATGAAACATGTATCCATCATAAAGAAAAATAAGTACATCGTCATGTATTTATCAAAAGAACATGAATTATTTGGATGACTAAATGTTGAAGCCTTAACTTGTTTTAACTTGTTGGGAATACATATTGTTATGGTTGTGATCATCAGAAAATGTGATGCACTGCTTTGTCATTTTTGGCTGGTAATTGCTCGATATTTGCTTATTCAAATTGCTAAAATTGATCCTACAACTTCTTTTTTTCTGTTTTTATCAGAGATGAGTCAGAGCTTATAGAAAGAATCGTGAAGGAGATCTCCACTCTTTTAGACCGAACACCTTTGCATGTTGCTAAGTGTCCAGTTGGGATTGATTCCAAAGTGGTTAAGCTAAAATCTATGTTAAACCTCGAGTCTGATGATGGTGTTCTTATGATGGGATTATGGGGAAGGGCAGGCATAGGGAAGACAAGCTTAGCTAAAGCCATTTATAATGACATTTTCAGACAATTTGAAGGTTCAACTTTTTTGGCAAATGTTCGAGAAACTTCAAAAAATTGCAGGGATTTAGTTGCTTTGCAAGAAAAATTACTATCTGAGATATTATCACAAAAACAAAGATTAGTAGTGTCCAATGTTGATGCCGGTACTCATCTAGTACGGGATAGACTTTGTCGCAAAAAAGTTCTCCTTATCCTTGATGATGTGGATGACTTGCGTCAATTAAATGCTTTAGCAGGAGAAGGCAAGTGGTTTGGTATTGGAAGTAGGATCATGATTACCACAAGAGATAAACACTTGTTAACTTGTCACGGGGTAGATCAAGATCATGTGTATGAAGTTAAAACATTGGAGGATAGTGAAGCTAGAGAGCTACTAAGTAAGCATGCTTTTGGGACACACCAAAAACTAAAAATCAAGGCAGATCTAGTGGATAGTGTTTTGAATCATGCCGGAGGCCTTCCTTTAGCGATTGAGGTGCTAGGTTCCTTCTTATGTGGTAGAAGAGAACATGAATGGAAAAGTACACTAAAGAAACTTTCTAGGAATCCTAACAAAACCATTAATAATGTGCTCAAAATAAGTTATGATGGACTAGAGGATAATGAGAAAGAGATTTTTCTCCACATTGCTTGCTTCTTTAAGGGGTGTGATAGTGACTACATAAAGAAAGTTATTGACAGTTGCGATTTCGAGATAGATATAGGATTAGAAATTCTCATTGAGAGGTCCTTGATAAGTATTGAGCATAGAACTGTAGAAGTCCATGGCTTGATTCAATTGATGGGCATGGATATTGTGAACCAAGAATGTCATGATGATCCCAAGAGACGTAGCAGGCTATGGATGTATGATGATGTTCTTGACGTTTTGTCCCATGACATGGTAAGACTTGCAAATACAATCAAAATTGTGTTCCTTATCTTTGACTCTAATTACTAAATACGCATTATTTAAATAGTCTGGTCTTGTATATACAGGGAGATTGTGTAGTAAAAGCAATAGTATTGGAGCCACCAGAGCACAAAGAGGTATATATCAGCCCTAATGTTTTTACAAAAGCGAGTAGGTTGAGACTACTCATCATGCACAATGTGCATAATACTTTCAAGGTCCTATATGTCTTCCTAATGAGCTAAGATGGTTTGAATGGGTTGGAGGTGCTTCTTGGTTTCCTGAATTTTCCCCTGGTCCAAAGAAATTAGTGGGACTTAAAATGAGCAAAAGCAATATTACTGGATTGCCAAAACAATTTCAGGTGAGCATTTACCTACTTGAACTTTTTTATCATCACTCCGTTTGTATATGTATATATGTATTATATGTACTAATACACAAAGAAAGTGTTGTTCCTATGTTTTAGAAAGAACTTCTCTTTTTTTCGTTCAAAAATGACACTAATCACTTGCTTTAGAAATATTCTTTTATGCAGCAAAGTTGGCCTTTGAAAAATAACGCATAAACAATTTTATTGGATATAAATATGCAAAACTAGGAAATTGTATAAAAGTATGTGGGAGGAAATATAATTCAAGATTTGAATTTTTTCAATGAAGGTCATTAAATCATAAGAAAAAGATATTTAGAAATTTAAACTTTTTTTTGAAGGTTATCACAGCATAAGAAAATTGAAATTTTAGTATTGAAATATTGTCGTAAGATAATGCGGAAGCTATTTGACCTTGCAACTAAATCAATGTGAAATTACTAGTGATATAAACAAGAAACAATAAAGAACACGAGATTTACTTAGTTTGGTTTAGTATCAATACCCACTTCAATGGGATATCTAACGGCAAATAGTTCAATAATTAATCGGAGAATTATAGAGTTACATGTCACACCCCGATCTTCGGGCACGCGCCCATCCCTGCATGGTCGATTAAATAGCAACGTCCTAGGATGAATCGCCGACCCATTCATTTTAATATGCATGCGGAAGCAATTAAACAATCCCCAAACTATAAAACAATGGGATAGAAAAATAAGGTCATATTTTTCATAACTGAAAAACCATAACCACACTTTTATACAAAGCAAACCTCATAGTATATATTACAATACTATTCATAGAAGTCTAATCTATTACACATAGTTTCACGACTTAAGGTTTGCAAAATAGGATGGGGGTCTCAGTTCTCATTCAGGTCATACTCTGGATCCTCCTCTGGATCCTTCTCAGACTCCTCTTCTTTAGGGTATTCTTCTTCTTCTTCTTCTTCCTCTTCCTCAGGCTCCTCATCAAGGTCTTGCATCTCTGATCTTCCCCCAGTTCCTCCTCCTCAGGTTCCTCCTCTTGCTCAACAATTTCCCCTTCCTCTTCGCTCCAGTTAGCGCCCTTGGCTGAATTCACTAGAGAATGAGAGACGTCCTTGAGCTTAGGGTTCTTGGCATCCATTACCGACCCATCCTTAGGGTCTACCGTCCCCATCCCAAACGCTGCCTCTGAAACATACAATGGTACGTCACCTTCCGAGATGGGACCCTCTCTTCGCCCATCATAATAGTGATGATACCATGATCAATACTCATGGGGCACTAGGTCGTCTTTACCCACGTCAACCCAGACTTTGGACTCTACCAAAATGTACTCTAGTCCTTTCGGGTGAGGGTGTATCGAGAAGTGATACCCTACTTCGGTGATTTCCTCGGGGATGCCAAAATGCATAGGAGGACGAGGAGGTAGAGGTGCTGCCACCTAGGGGCCTGAAATTTTATCCCACAATGAGGTGAGATAACGTCTAAAAAAATTCTACCCTCTAAGACTCGATTAGAAGGCCAATATGCCATAAGGGCTGCCTATGCAAAACACGAATCGGAGGACATACCTTAGCCTCTGTTTCCTTCCTGCAAGTCAGTATATTTCAAATATATACAAACCACATCAATTCACCCAATTAGATCGAATTATTGATCAATCGACTTAGTCGATTATATGTCAATCAAACCATTTCGCGGTCATTTTAATCCGTACTATGTATTCTCCAAGATGATATATCTAGTCACCAAGTCACGTGCATTCTCTAAGATGACATACTCAATCACCGAGCCACATGCATTCTCTAAGATGATATACCCAATCACCGAGTCACGTGCATTCTCTAAGGTGATGTACTTGATCACCGAGCAACGTGCATTCTCCGAAGTGATGTATCAAATCAATGAATCACGTGCATTCTCCAAGGTGATGTACTCGATCACTGAGCCACATAATACAGCATTCTTTCTCACCTTTTATCATACTCGATAAAATAGTAGGTGTGGGTACATGATTGGCCTTAGCCAAAATACTATAATTTCCTTTCCACAAATCCCACCATTTTCTTTAGTCAATCAAAATATTTTTGGCGTTGTCAACCGACACCCGGTAATTTTCCAATTAATTACCAAAATGAATTAATTTAGGAATAAAATCCTAAATCACATTTAAATCAATACAGCATGAATTGGCGATCAAATAAATAAACATATTGCATCACGATAACCAGCATAAAATTCCGATCATTGACCATCCCGGTCTAATTTCTAGAAAATAAATAAGTAATTAAATAATTACGGAAATTATTAAATAAATACAATAAATCCAACTTAGGCCTGTTTTAGCCTAATTGGAAGCCAAGACGAGCCTAGAAAATTTCCAAGGTTCGTTCAATAAATACTAGAGCCTATTTACTCGCTAATTGCTATATCTAACCACCTAAGATGCATCGGCAAATATCTAATTTAATTACTCTAATCTAATCTATCCACCTAATCACACTTAATTAAATCTAATCAACCCCTAAACGTCATTAGCATACTAAGTGAGGATTAGTGAATTAAACTCACTTGTTAATCGAACCGCTCGGTTCAATTCGATGGGGATGCGACGGGGGCCGACTTTTTCCAAAGCAGGCCTAGGTTTCAAGACCGGAACACCTTCAAAACAGGCCTAGATGGTGGCTGGAAACCCACTAATATTCTATTATGTTATTGCTAAAACAGAAGAGAACAAAGCCGATTTAGAGTGGAAATTGATCGGGAAAGGGGAAAAAGGGCAAATTGGGCATCGGCGGGGCTTATCGACAACGAAATGACGGAGCACGGGCTCTGGCTAAGCTCCACAAGCTATTGGACAGTGGTTGAGATGGTGTGACAGGGCTACTGGGCGAACGTACACTAGCGGCGACGCAGGTGGTGGCGTGTGTGCGTGGACGGCAACAAGCGTGCGGGGGCAAGGGCTTCAGTTGGCTGCTCCGGTTGTCTCCTCTCTTGTTGCTGTTGGTCGAAAATGGTGAGGGGGAAGCAAGGTGATGGCCAGCTTGCTAGAGGGAGAGAGAGAGGGGAACAAGGGTCTTACCACTTGCTTATCTTCCATCCCATGGTCTCCTTGACCATTCTTGGCAAAGTGTGGATCATTGGCTCTCAATGAGCCACCAATGCCTCATCTTTGGACTCTTAAAGTGGTCCAAAAGGCTAGGCAATGGGGGGCATACGAATTTGCAAGGGAATGACTTCAATTGGATACTTAAACTCTCATAATTCAATCCCAACCGGCCTCAATAAATTCCGTTATCAAGTCAATACTCAAATTAGTATATTTCCTCATCAATTGAACCATCTTGCATCCCAATTGCACGATCAAAAACAATCCCGGCCTCTTTCTAAACAAAAACGGTCATATGCCGTCTTTTTCCCAAAAAGTCTCGGGTTTTAGAAAAATCTTCTGAGATTGAGTCGATACTCCTAGAATTTATTGTGACGTGACATAAACTTCAATTTCTGAAATCGAACTCAATTTCATGATTAATTTCCATTTGGCATGTTTTTAGCGCGACCTAGTCTATCAGGTAACTTCCATAAATTTTTCAATTCAAATGACCCATGGTTGATTTTCTTCAAGTCACAATGAACCTACTCGACTCATTGGCGACTCTCGGTTGTCCTGGAAATCTCCATAATTCAAATACGGACACAGGGTACTAAAACAATAAGAAAATTGGTCTAGTGCCGGCCGATTTTCTAAATTTAGTAGTGTCACCCACGATTAGCCACACCTCTCAGTCGAACCGACCTATCTTTGATCTCAAATCGATTTTATACTGTGTTGTAATGGCCTCTAAAGATGAGCACAGTCGAGAAGCCGATTCTTGGTCGAATTCTCAAATCTATTGCCTTAAAATTCCCTACTGATTTCTCCAGATAGTCTAGTTATCTCGAGAGTGATCAGCTCTGAAAACAGCCCTATATGCGCGTCAATAAAATGCCCGATTTAGTCAATAGAAAACAAGATTGGAAATCTGAGATGTCACATTACAATTACTCATACACACAACCCATAATGAAGAAACAAATTAGTTCAGATGGAAAACTCATTGTACAAAATATCATTGTGCGCTCCTACTCCAGTGCATGACTAAACAAGAGCTTCCTGCTTGTTTCTCTTTTGTGCGGTTGCAGATGAAGGGAGACAAAAAAATAAATAAATAAAACCCCCATTTTATTTTCTTTCTCCAACCAACCTTCGGCTTTCTTCAGAGTGTCCTCTTTTGTTTCCCCTTGTGCGGCTTTTTAAAGGAAAGTCCACTATGAGGCATTCAAAGGAGTTCAACTCTTGGTCTTCGTCAAAAATTGGATATATCACGCCGATCCTCGGGCACGCACACATCCTTCTAACTTGGTCGATTTTATAATACTATATCCTAGGACTATGTATCGCCGACCCTTTTTTTTTATTAAGCACATGCAGAAGCAGTTATAATCCCCAGACAATAAATACGATGTGATAGAAAAGTAGGGCCATATTTTTCATTTTGAAATTTATAACCAAACTTTTATACAAAACACAAACCAGAGTACTTCACAACTTTTTACTCTATCTCTATTCACATCAAAATGGAGATCTCAAAAGAAGATAGAATCTCAATCCATCAGGGTCATATTCAAGACCCATCTTGATATTATCTTCTTCTTCCAAAAATCCTTCTCCTCAGGTTTCACCTCCGAGTTTTCCTTCTCAGACTCCTCCGCCTCAGCTCCTCATCGGGGTCCTAACATGTTTTCCCCAAACTGGGATGAGACTATGTCTCAGCGAGTTCTACCCCACTAAAGCTCGATTAATAAACCATTATACTATAGGCTGCCTAAATACGCACAAAGCAGATGACTTACTTTGGCCTCAGATCCCACCTGCAAGTCAGAACAATTCACAATAGGCACCCATTTACTCCAAACAAATCAAACCAGTTGATTACTTGTCACACAAATCATTCTCCACTGAGGAGTATCTAAAAGCTAGGTCACGTGTATTCTCAAGGACGACATTCCAAGTCTCCGAGCCACGTGCCTCGAACCTTGGGCCCACGTGCATTCTCTAAGGCGACCTCTTCGCCAAGGTGGTACATCAAGTCACTGAGCCACGTGCCATTTTAGATGCTATTTCTGAATACTAGACCCACGTGCATTCTCTAAGGCACTCATTCGCCAAGGTGACGCATCAGATCACCGAGTCACGTGTCCTTTTTACGATGCCCAAGCCCACGTGCCTTCTCTTAGGTGCTATCTCACCAAAGTGATGCATCAATTCACCGAGCCACGTGCCCTTTTAGATGCCAAACTCTATCACCGAGTCACGTGCATTCTCCAGGAGGACTTGCGAGTCTCAGGAGCCACGTGCATTCTCTTAGGCGACCTCTTCGCCAAAATGACATACTCAACCATTGAACTCACCTGGATTCTCCAGGTGATATTCCGATTCACCGAGCCCACGTATTTTCTTTCAGGTGATTACCAACTTACTTTCGATACTAACAACCAATGTCCAACGATTTCTCAATCAAATAATTAACAATCAACTCAATATGAATAACTCCTAAAAATTCATAATTAAATCAGATCCAAACAAATTGCGGCTCAATTAAATAAACGAACTGCACCATGATGATCGGCACAAGATTTCAGTTGTCGGCCATCTAAATCTTAATTTTCCGAGAAAATAAATAATTAATTAATTAATTTCGAAAATTAATTAATAAATATTAAAAATTCCATTTAGCTCAAAATAAAGCCCAATTAAATCAACGGACTTCACCATAGTCACCAGCATAAAATTCCGGTCCAGGCCATCCCAATTGAATTTTCGGAAAATAAATAATTATTTAATTTAATCCCGAAAATTAATATTTAAATACCAAAAATTCCACTAAAAATTATTGGGACTAACAATAAAATTTAGAGGGGCTGACTAGATTAATTGAAAACTGAAACAATGTATCTGGTAAAAGATAATAGGATGTACTTTGATAGTACCAAAAACAAATTTGAAAGAATCAACTAAGCTGGTGTTACTATTAAACAATTATATGCAATAATGAATATATAAAAAATAGCAGACAATAATAAATAGTGATTTGATTTTATCCCCAAGTTTACAGACAATAATAAATAGTGATTTGTCCACTTTTCTACATAATAGCCTTAACATGGGTTGCAATTCACTAGTTATCTTAAGAGAAGTTATAATCAGTATGTATTGCTCTATTATAAGATATATCACATTATTAGAACGCAAATAACGCTATCACTCTTGTACACGTCCTCTTGTCACCTATTACAAAGCAACAAGAACACTACAAAGAGAATTATAGATGGATAGTAGCACGGTTTGATTAGAACAGAGAGATGATATAATAAAACAAGCTTTCTCTACATCCAACCCTTTTTAGCCACTTTAATCCTTTTTATTAGACATCTTCAATCCATCCCTTGGAAATGCTTTTGAGGATGTAAGAGATATTGGGAATTGAATGGATTTGTCGCTGAGATCTGCATCGCCGATACTATCCTTTCCTTTGGATGATTGCAAGGTTTTCCAAGATAGAGTCTGCAAGCATTGTTAAATTATTTATACCTCTGGCTATTTGACCAAAATAGTCATTGGTGCTCTAACTCATTTTTAGTTCTCTGGCTGAGAACTCTTAGCCTGTTAATGGCTATATTCTACCCATATAATGGTCATCCACAAATGCACTTATTGAGCAGCACCTTTCAAGACTACTACCCAATACATTGCTTCTTATCACCTTATCACTATATGCACCCTTATCACTAGTTCATTGGTGTTGCCCATGCTCAAATTGTATGGAACGACTTGCGATCGATTATCCAATAATCGTCCTAAGTATGTCATCTTCCAAACACTTTACATTGGTGACAGATCGATCATGTTATCTCAAATTCCTCATGAACACCTTGTCTTATTTGACTTGTTCTCCTCCTGGCATGATCCTCATGCTTGTAATCAATCTTCATTGAACTCACAAAGACCAACACAATTATCACAATTTTTCTTAAATCATCATCACGTTATTAAGATGAATGTCTTCACTTATCATAGAAGTAGTAAACCAAGGATAGTTTTGGAATCTCCAAAATACCATAAGGATGTTCTCTCAACAAGAATTGTTGTCAATTGACCAAATCTTGGATTCCTATATTTGAAAAAAAATATTTTATCCAAGATATGTCAATGTCAATTATCCAAGATCATTATCTGAAGAAGGAAACACCAAATCAAAGTCCAACTAAGACTTTCTTTTTATACCGCATCCATTCTGAATAGATCTACTTCCTCTAATAGGGTTGGCTCCAGTATAAAGGCTCAAACTTAAGATATAATTTAATAACTCTCTACCCTAATGTTTGTAGCCAAGTCCAACTATTCATCCACCATAGTAGCTCTCTCAATGCCTTAATAGGTACTTATTCTCTACAAACGCTAATTGAGCTTGAGCTCTGGCATTATGTCTAATGGGTTCTTCATTGTTGTGATCTTCTTCACATCAGCCATATATTTCGCCACAACATCTCAAATGAAAATGGTACTTAATGTCGTTGTACTTCATTCACTCATGATAAATTAGATTACAAGCTAGATATTTTGTACCCTGGTTATCCTAATGTATAGCAATGTTTTGCTACTCCAACCTCAAAGTCTGAGAGCATACCTCTTAGCCATATAATCTCATTCGTTGTAAAAGACAATGTCATGTACTTTGCCTCAATCAAAGACAAGGTATTTTGGTCTTGTAAGTATGCCTTCCAACTCACTGCACCACTTGCTTGTCTAGTCACATTGTTCGCCAAGGAACTGCACTCATTCAAGTCACTAGCATGATTTGAATTTACATGACCTGTGGTCTCTTTACCATTATCGTCCATTTGATACACTATACCAATATTTGTTGTCCCCTTCAAGCATATGACTATCCATTTCATAGATTCCGATTGTACATGCCATGATATACATAATGATACCCACTACATCAGAATAAGGAACACGGGGCATATGTTCCTCTTCCTTAGTCTATGATGAGTTTAAAGTGCTTAGCTAAAGGTATACTCACAGATTTCACCAATCACATGCCACAATCTTCTCAATATATTTCTTTTTATATAGATGCCAAAACTCTTGTAGCCCTATCACACAATATCTAATACCTAATATGTTCTTTGCAATACTTAAAATTTTTCATTTCAAACTCAGTATTGTGGCACTTTAGCATGTGAATATCAAACATATCCTTAATTGTTGCCAACATGTTATCAACATATAATAACAGCTAAATCAAATACCCATCCTCCAAATTCTTAAAGTCAACATAGCCATCCAACTGAAATTTGAACTATCCAACTATTCATGAAAGCATCAAAACATTTATACAACCACCTAGGAGAATGTTTCAGGCCATGCAAAAATTTCTTTATTGAAATAGTATATCCCTTAAGTTGCACTGTGAAGCAACATTGTTTTTACATTTAGCTGCTCTAGCTTGAGATCTCATTTAACAACTAAGGCAAGTAATAATTGAATAGAAGTATGCCTTATCTTATGAGAGAACATCTTATTGTAGTAAATGTCCTTCGATTGAGTATGCTCCTTCACAGCAAGTCTCGTCCTATACCTCTTTAACCCTACACTAGGAATACCCTTATTCTATTTTTAGACCTAGTTACATCTAACTATCTTCCAGCTTTTTGGTACTTTGACTAGATCCTATGTTTGATTTCGATAAGGTGACCCCATCTTTTTGCTCATAGTCGCTAGTCACTATGATGGCTTAGCACTAGCCATTGCCTCATAATGAAATGAATGTACATTTGTCTCCACCTTATCACCAATAGTCCATGCATGAGCAATATTTGTATGACCATAATATATTGGTAGTTTGATTTGCCTTCTTTATTGCTTGTGGCTATATTGTGTTGCAACTTTACTAGTTATTCAATATCATCAACTTTAGGAACTATAATATCGGCCTCTATTACCTCTGAGTTGTCTAAAGTCTCCACTTAAAAATCCATTTCACAATTGACACCATGACTCATTTGTTCTACTAGTGTTTGAAGAGTCCACCATTGAAGTATAGCAATTGCATCTAATGTCACATCTCTACCAACTAGAAAACCAAGTGATTCGAGACAATTACACTATAGCTAGTAGCCTTTGACCCATGAACATAACCTAGAAATATGCATTTCTTTGCCCTTGCTCAAGCTTAACATCATTTTCATGAGTATATGCAAGACATCCGAATACTTGTAGTCTAGAGTAGTCAATAGGACTCAACCATACTTCCTCATGAGCTTTCACTCAATGACACATGATGGAGATCAATTAACCAAGTAGCAATCTATGTTCACTACTTTAGCCTAAAATTCCTTGCCCAGTCTTATATCCGAAAGAATACACCAAGCTCATTCAATCAAAGTTCTATTTTTTTCATCGTGTGACACCATTCTGTTTTGGTGTCCAAGGCATTATGTTGTATCCTGCAACCCCTTCTCCCTTCCAAAAATTGATAAAATCTTTACTACAAAACTCCATGTTGTTATTGATCCTAAGGCACTTAATTTGTTTATTGAGTGCTTCTCAATATGTGCCTTAAATTTCTTGACTTGTTTGAACACCTTAGATTTGTGCTTTAGAAATCCATACCTTTTTTTTTCATATAATCATCTATGAATATTAGCATAAATCAGAGATGGGCCCAGACTTATAAATGAATATAACAAATCAGTTACTTGGTCAAATGCATAATATTAGTGAATATAACTCCGCTCTACTTCCTAAAGATGTATTGCTCACATAAGTCAAGTTTCTCTGTCTTCTCATCTTTGAGCAACCTACTCTCACTTAATACTAGTCTCATTCTTATGCCCTAATGGCATATGCCATATCTTAGTCAAGTTTGAGAATGACTCATCTAATGAAACTATAGGAGCTCTAGTCATGGTCTCTCCCAGTAAAATTCACTATCTTCCCTTCATCACTGTGGTGGCACTTCAAGAGATTTTCAGTACTCTTACTTCAATAGTACACTTAAACCTGATGTTATCGAGTGTTACAAGAGAAATATGGTTATTCTTTAGGTTTGGTACATGCCTCACGTCTATCAATATGTGCAATACTTCATTGTGCATCCAAATCTAAATTGTCATTGTCTAGATAATCTTTTAGGCTATGTTATTCCTCATTGGAACTTTATCACCATGTGCAGTCTAGAAAGTTATAAACCATTTCCATGAAAAATCATATGATAAGAATACCCTAAATTCTAGCACTATGCATCTCTTGACGAGTCAATAGCACATTCAAGACAACCTTTGCACCATTGGTGCTTTCCTCGGCAACTTCCGTAAAATTGCACTACTTATGGTTTTAGTCAACAATCACACTCAAGAAATCTGAATTGTCATTTTCTTGATCCCATTGGAACTTTATCACCATGTGTAGTTTAGAAAGTTGTAAACCATTTCCCATGAAAAATAATATGATAAGAACATCCTAAATTCTAGCACTATGCATCTCTTGATGAGCCAATAGTCACACTCAAGACAACCTTTGCACTATTGATGCTTTCCTCGGCAACGTTCGCAAAACTTCACTACCTGTGATATTTTGCCTATTATCTCTATTTTTTAGCTTCAAGCAATCTATCATAATGTGCCCCTCCTCGTGATATTCAAAGTATATCACATAATCGACTTTCTATGGTGAGACTTCAATCTATTTTTACCTCTACTCTAGGATTTCGATGTTGATCCCTACCTCAAATCATAAGTCCTCACGCCACCTCTTGTGCTAGATCCTCATCTTGCAACTTTGTCTACCACTCTTTAGAGAACACAACAAATCGTACCTCTCATGAGGTAAATGCAATATGCCCTATAATAGTGAATTAGTGAAACATATCCATGACTCTAGTAGAGAAGCCAACAATAGCATGCCTTATTTTTCATCATCTAGGGTCTCTTCAACGTTTTTCAAGTCCATTATGAGTTTGTCAAGCACATCTAAATGGGATTTGATGGAAGAATCTTTAGTATAACAAACTTGAAACATCCTCTTCAACATGTATAAGCGATATTCAAACCTTTCTTTGCACATCGTGATTAAAGTTTTGCCCACAACGCTAGAGCATCCTTCTCTTCGGGCACCATCATTAATGCCTCATTTGACATATTCGATAAGATTATACTCCTTCCTCTCTCAACGACCTCATCTTTATCAGCATCTTTCATTGTTTCTGGCAACTTAGCCTTGCCACCTAACGCCTCAGCCAAATCTTGGGTTTTTATTAACGCATGCATCATAATGCTCCACAACCCAAAGTTATTCCTCCCGTTAAACTTCTCAAAATTTCTACTATTGTTTACACATAATTGCAATAACAGATTTTCTAAACAATGATCAAACAAGGAAAAATCTCAAATCAAATCCAGAAAATTATAACGGTAGCTCCGATACCCACTATGGCAAAATAATGCAGAATCTAACGAATCTTGAAATTAAATCAACACAATATTACTAGAAAATAAAAGAGAAATAAAAAATGAAATATTTATGTGGCTTGGGACCTATTCCATGGAGATAGCCAGCACTAAAATTCCAATCAAAGAATTTTAGAGTCACAATCATTTACACACTCAAGTGTTTCCCAGTTCTAGACACACCTAAACCCACAATGCTCACAAAGAAAAAAATAAGTTTGGATGTAAAACTATGTTGCATATATATCATCGTGTGTTCCCGCTCCTATGCCGAGCTAAAGAAGAGCTTCCCCGTTGTTTCTCTTTTGTGTGGTTGTAGTTGAAGGAAGACTGAAAATAAAAGCCACTTTATTTTGTACCTCTGAGACCCACCTAGGACTTTCTTTAGAGTATTCCTTTTTGGTTCCTCTTAAGCAGCATTTTGAAGTGTTAGCAATATTAGGTTATTAAATATCTTTTGGACATATTTGTGATATTTTCTCTAATTTTCTATATCTATTTTGAATATGTATATATGATTTGATTTCCTTTGATTTCCTCTATGTAATCCTATAAATAGGCTCTTTATGCACTCTTTTCAATATTTCGAATTATACATAAAATTCCCCAATTCTCTTTTCTACTTCATATTTATCTTGAAGGAAAGTCAACTGAGTGGCAATCAAAGGAGTTCAACTCTTAGTCTCATACCTTGGATAGATATGAAAAAAACCCTTGTTGGTTGACCAAACGTTAGATTGATAAATCCCAACAAAGAAAAAAAATTATAATTCAAGACTATCATTTGAAGAATGCAACACCATGTCAAAGTCCCACTTGAACTTTTCTTCTATGCATCATCCAATACGAAGGTCCACATCCTTCATTCGGGTAGAGTTCAATATACTAATTCAAGATCAAGACATAATTATAATGTATGTGAGATAAAATAGAATAACCAATTTCACATATTTGTCCATGAGTATAATATTTCTAAAATAAGTAATTGAGTATAATTGAAGAAGAAAGAATTTTAAAAATGGAAAAATTGATAGGGCAAAAAAAATGGAAAACCCTTTACAAGAGCTAAGACAAGAAGTACGGATGGATGGTTCTTTCTTTCTTTATATAATAATATAGATGAAGTTCAAATACTTTTAAGTCCAATGTCTCTAACAATCGACATAGTTATATTTCAAAATCAAATCAAATCTACCTAGTGAAAAATGTGAAAGTGCTAGTGTAAACTATGTAACCTCATTCGAATCGTGTTGGTTGTTTACACATAATATTTTCTATTTCACTGAAAATTTGTATGATGAGCATAAAGTAAACAAAAATATAAAGAATGAATCCATTGATATTGTGTATAAAAATGAAAACACCCAAGAAGTAGAGAACTGAATGGCCAAGCGCTTGATTTGGATGTGGTAAATTAGAGATTCTAATCACAACATCTTCCACTGAAAGCAAACTTAAGAGGCTAGTTAGTTATCAAATAACTAAGCCTTACTCAATGTACAAACCTGAATAACAAGATTTACCCTATATTGACATAATTAGCTCTGTCAAAGGGTTTAGTGCACTGTGCTGTAAAACAAGGCATTGATAATTAGTTAAGTCAATTCATAAGGAGCAACATTTCTAAGCAAACATAACGAAATATTTATTAGAAGCTTTGCCAATAATGTTGTAATGCGTTTGCAAATAATGGGATCTAGTAGTGGTATACCATTAGTTTCTTAATCAAAAATTAGAGCTAGATATTGAATTGTACAGGTGAATTCTTTTTCTTCATAATTGCTTTCAAAGTTGGTTTCATTTACTTTGTGTGACTTTGAAGAAATTTAAAATATTATTTATTTTTGGAAAACTTTCATTGTGATAGAATATAGTCTTGACATTAAGCTGTTATATGTAGTCTAAATCAGAATTAAAAAAGGGTACACTTTGATGCTCACCACATGACATTAACTTTGCTTCTCTAATTGGCACATGGCATGACACATGGCTTAATTTTGTTACGTGGCCCACATTTGCATGGTTGATGAATGTCACTTCACTTTAATCTTTTGATTGCTACATGGCTTGACATGCGGTACAGTTTTACCATGTGGTCCGCATCTGACCAATATCCATCAGCTTTTTGATTCATCATCTCTAAATTTCAATCTCTTATAGTATGTATGTATAGATTTGTACTTACTAGTAAAGTTCCTAATTGTTTACAAATTTCTCAATACAAGATATAATTATCAGAAAATCAATTTATAGTACCATTTTATGAAATGTTGGTATTGCTGTTTTTGCAGGACTTCCAAAAATTGAAGTACATTAATTTTAGTAACTGTGAATCACTGGTTCGTATGCCCGACCTTTCTTGTGCTCCAAATCTTGAGGAATTGGTTCTCTGTGATTGCAAAAACTTGGTAAAAGCCCATGAATCTATTGCATATCACAACAAGTTACAATTGTTGGATTTAAGGGGGTGCAGAAAATTTGAAAGATTCCCTGATATTCCATGTAAACTCAAAGGCTTGAAAAAGCTTAGTTTACAAGGGACCGCTATTAAAGAACTTCCTTCATCAATAGAAAATCTTGTTTCTTTGAAAATAATGGATTTAAGTAACTGCAAGAACTTGGTAAGTCTTCCATCTAGCATTTACAAGTTACAAAACATTGAACTCTTGGAAGTTGGGTATTGCCCAAATTTAATAGGATTTCCAAAACACGAGAATTCAGCTGATCCGTGCATGAAGATTGGACTTTCAAATTTACTCTATTTATCTCTTGGGGGATGTAATTTTTCCGGAATAGAATTTCTCGAGAATTCTTCCTGTTTTCCCTTCTTGCAAATGTTAGTTCTGGCAGAGAGCAATGTTACTAGCCTTCCCACATCTATTCCTAAGCGTGATCATTTGTCCATATATGCAATTTCATATTGGCATCAATTACAAGATATACCCGAGCTGCCACCATTTCTGAAGCATCTTTCGGCCAACAATTTCAAATCTCTTCAAAAAAGTGGAGATTCATATTCATCTTGTGTTTTTGTTCGTAAAGTGTTGACCATGGCTGACATTCCCTCTTTGGACCAGGTTAGACTCTCTCTCTCTCTCTCTCTCTCTCTCTCTCTCTCTCTCTCTCATGGAGTATATGCAGGATGTATTGTGCTCTTGTATATTGCAATAGTAGTAGATGCAAAGGCTCAAGAAAAGCAAACACATATAAAGTGATTATGCACGTTTTTGCATGTAATAAAGTTGGCTACCATACTATTAGAGGAATAATTTCCATCACATGAGAGTTGTATGTTAATGCCAACAAGGGTCAATGAATCTCTACTTATATAGAGAGCTCTAGTTTGAAGTGGAATTCACTAGGATTAATAACTAAACTCAAAATGATTTTTTTTATTTGAGAACTATGATTAACAAACTTTAGTACTTTCTAACGGTCTATCCTTACAACAGACGCCTCCTAATTACATAATTTGGCTCCCTGAAGGAGAGATGCCAGAGTGGGTCCTCCCTATTGAAGAGAGTTCCGTATCATTCATGGCTTCGAAGGACTTGTATGACAAGTTTCTTGGGTTGTTTCTCTGTGTCATTTTCAATAATGATGAACAAACAAAGTTTCCAATAGTTGAGATTTTACCACATGTGAATGGCGAAATGAGGGATTGCAAAGGAGGAATGAACTTCTTGGCAATGGATTCTGATCAAATCGTGCTTTGGTATTTCACACCATATGATATGTGGGGAGACGTCAATTTTGGTCAGATTGATGGGAGTTATGTACACTTTAGCCTTACGGTATCAGCTACAAAAGTGAAAAAGTTGGGATTTCGAATAATATGCAAGCCACTTGATGACAATTTAAAGGTTGGGATTCAAGATAATCGGCTAATTGATCTAGCTTTACTCCGCGAGGTTGTTCTTGAACCAACAAATTTAGATGTTGAGAGTCCACTTATGCACCAAGATAGTTTGATCGAGACAGATCTACAGAAAGACTTGCGGGATTATCAAAGGAGTAGTGAGGAACATAGTCAAATAGTATCAAAGGGAAATCCTAAGCTTATTCTCCCTCATGGCATGCGAGACAAGAATATGTTGACTTCCAATTCGATCGGCAGAGATGAGGATGGAAGCGTTGGCTTGCAGCTTTTGTTGTTAGAATGATCAAATAGGTAAATGAACTCGCTGATCTCCGTTACAATTCATTCTTTCTTGTTGTTCTTCTCGCCTTCTTTTCTCAAAAGAACTTGTGACCCGCTATTAATACCTGCTTTTACCCATATATTAACATTGAGGCAATTTATGTGTCCATTTTAATTGGCGTTAACTTGCTAGCTACAACGATGAAAATAAGCATGCAAAGGTTGTGGCTGGAGATTTACATGAGAAGGGGGATTGGGTGAATAATTTCGCGTGTGTGGAGAAAATTTCATGCGAAACAAAGTCGAACAACAACAAGTTCACGTGCTCTCACCTGTGGCGAGTATGCAAACATAGATTTACATTTTTTGATGTTTTTATTTGCTTGCACCTTAAGTTCTCGCCACTTTCATTTCCTTGTATTTTTGTCTCAAAATTTATTTCCGTTCAATGTAATCTCAATTCCATTGCATCCACTTTTATTTGCATTTAGTGAATTTCAATTAGATTCACCCCTCAATTCAAGTCCCACTTGTGCATTTTATAATTGAGTATAAAATCGCGGAACAATCTCGGTTGTTCTCCCTTTACTCAATTATCACGAGAAACATATTCGACTACATGACTCATAAAAATTACCCCATTATGTCATTTTTATGGAAACAATTTTTTTTGAAAACTATTAATATCCAATTTTCACGGAACAAAAGAAATCTATCAAAACTTATTTTGGTCTTTGTCGAAATACCCTTCCATCGTTATAGAATATAATATATATTTGATGATCGCTTGTTTAAATAAACTATTACCTTCTGTTTTTCTCAAATCCCATTAATTAACCCTAGTTAATCAAGGGTTAATTAATTTTATTTCCAAATGGGATTCTGTAAGTCTTTCTTCTCTTTATTGAGTTTCTTTGATTTTCCCGCCGTAACCTCCTTCTTTTTCTCCGCCATAGCCAAACTTCCAACTTCATTGATACGACGCCAATGAGCTCTGACGCATTGAAGATCGCCACTTGCCAACGGAAGTCGACGAACAGAAGAAGAAGCTCGTCTTCCGGAAACAGAATCCCTAGCGAACCGACGGCTGACGGAGACCGCCCAGTAGAGGCGACGGACTGCCACTTGCCGATGGAAGCCATGGAGGCGCTACGTAGCCCGGGTCTCTTGAGGTTCGGGCTTCACGCAGCTTGCTATAAAGATCGAGTAACGCTTGGCAGATCCGAATTTTATTAAGTTGATTTAATACTTGAGAAGGATTTTGAATTTGATTCGGTTGGTGCTGCAATTGCGCGGGAACTTAAAGGATGTGTCGTTGAATTTGTTCGAGTGACGTTGAATTGGTGTTTCTTCGTGAGTTCTGTCTGTGAATGCTTAATAGTGAATTCGTAGGTTATCAACATTACAGGCTGCAAAACCGGGGACAATCTCTGGAAGGTGTAGCTTTTCTTTCTTTGTTTTCATGGGTGGCAATTTATTGAAAGAAGTAGGTGAAGTCTAGGTTCAAAGGAAAAACAAGCAAGGGATTTGGGTGCTTTTTGAGGTGTCTAGGAAATGTGGATGTGTAGTATGTACTTATCATACAGATGTGCAGTGGGTGATAGGTTTGCCAGGAGAATTGAATTCTGAGAAACTCTGGGATAGGGCTCTGTCTGTATGTTTTTTGAGGCGCTTGAAGAGGCAAAACAATAGAGGAATGAAGAAGATGCAGTGAGATGGCAAGCCACCAGGAAAGGTCGCTTGACTGTCGAGTCCTTTAACCACTTCTTGACTCTGGCAACTAGAGAGAATTGAAAAACAAATTTACTTGGGAGAGTGACAGTAATATGAACATTGGTTGTGCCCATGTATAACTGGTTAGGTGGTTATTTTCTTTTGCCCTTTGGACTGTGGATATGAAAAAGAAATAATCACCAGAAACATGGAGTTTACATTAGTTATCCAGTAGAATAGAGACAGAAGCTGATTGTTGATTCTGAATTCTCAAGCCTTTGCAACAGTTTAAAATTCTCTTTTTATACTTATGTGCTATAGCTTTTATGAAGGAAAATGACCCAGAAGCTAAAACTACTAGATGCTTCTTGAATGTTTGAGTGAAACCTGATTAATGAAGGATAAACTTCTGACATACCAATAATAAGACACACTAGAATGAGCAACATGTAGTTTCTCAAATTAGTTGCAGTTTTTGCTTTGGTGTTGTTAGGGCCATATCGGTTAAAGTGTCGGGCAGGATTTGCATCTGAATTACAGGATGAGTATGTATTACTTATCATTACTTGGAAGTTTGTGACCAATATATTATACAGGACCTGCAAGATCTTGATCTTATAGCTAGGAGATATGATCTGAATGTTTGTTTATCATTGCTTCTCCACCCCTTTTTATAAATTTTGGATAGCATTGCTATTGTTCTGAATTGATACCCTTACATTATCCACTCACAGTTATTGTTAATCTTTTTTGTGTTTCTACTTTAAACATTTCTTTAATAAATGCTAATATAGTATATCTGAACAAATCTGTTAAAGAGTGGAATTTTCTATGCATTATGGGGCTGTAAATGGTTTTGTTCCCATTATTCTTTCATAAAATATGACTATGGCTAACAATAGCAAGAATCTTGCTTTACTATGTACAATGTTTCACGATTCTCCTGTGCCATCGTGCTCTGTCTGAATTTCAGACCAAGAATAATCAAAGAAAAAGCTTTAATCAGAGAGAGAGAATAGATAAATTACATTTATTTTATTGATTGAAATAAAGCTGTTGCAAGCTTCTGGACCAGAATGTTGACCGCTCATAGATTGTGCTGTATTGCATGCTTGAAAATGTTAACGTGCTCTTGATGGCCTCAACGGATTATAAATTTATAGATTATTCTGGGTACTATTTCTTGCTTTGCATTACGTGAGAGGGCGAGTTGTTATGGTGGCTTCACCTCTCTTGATTAATAAGGTGTTGTTAGAGATGCAAAATTCTAAAGTTGAGGGAAGCGAGTCAAGAGACTCTGCAAAATCTCAAGTTTGGGGAGTTTAATTGCAATTTCACGTTAAATTTCGAAGAATATAATGCTTGAGTACTAGAAATTAGATCAAATACCTAATATTGAGGAGCAAAGAGAGTTGTCCATGTTTCATGCATAAGATCCTCTCTTAGATTCTCAGTGTTGTGAGTATTTGAAGATAGATAATAAATTTCCGGATAAGGTGTATCGATGATTCTGTCTTACAGAAAGTGATTTTTCCAATAGGATTCATGATCTAACGCAGTTGGCTTTGACGAAAATCCTGTCCCTAGGATACATTGTATGCACTCTAAGCTCCCTCACTTAGTCTGCATACCGAGCAAAGGATGAGCACCATCAAGCCTTAAAAGTATAGTCAACATGGAGCAAATACGAAAGAGGTGATTTGAAGAGGAAGAAGACAACTTATATTGTGTTGTTATTATTTGCTTTTGTTAACTATTTTTTATTTGATCTACAAATGCTCTCAACTCTAAGAGGAAGAAGGAAATGGCACTGAGAGATGCACCTACTCAAACATTAAGCAAGAGTAAAAATAAATAAATAAATGTGAAGGAGAAAACATGTTTCATGAAATTCATTTCCTAAATTATGTTGAAACTACACTAAAAGCAACTTTCCCTCTGACAAATTTCCAAAGTTTGATAAGCTTTCTTTATTTTTCTCCTTGTTTTTTTCCTAGGCAACAAGACATGCAAAAATGGAAGCTCTTGATATTCTTCTTGAGCAGTGGCGGTGGGCTGGATTTCCATCTGCAGAAGTTGCAGAGAAATTTTCAACATGTTCCCTTTATGTGAGGTGAACCATGCATAATGTGTGCAGTAGCAGCATTATCAATCGTTGGTACAGCTGTTGGTCTACTGAAATAATACTAAACTTTCATCAAATTTATTTATTCAAATATGATTAGATGACTCTTAGCCATTTTTAGGTGTAGAGGAAGCATATTAGGGCTGTGTAGATGATAAATTTGGAGGTTGTGGCTCAATAGTCATTGCATTTAAGTACCTCTGAGGTATGCATTAGGTCAGTTTCGGAACTTGCTTTCGTTGCTGATTTCATATCTACTTAGCGCCCCTTTGAAATTGTGACGTCGTCTATTGACAAGTATAGCTTACTAGAGGTTTATATGACTCCTCATGTTGATTAATGATGGATATGGTTTCATAGTAATTCTGTTTGTTGCCACACTTTAATTATTGCGACACATAACCATGAAATGAAATGGAGGTTTATGGAACTAATTTTCCACTTTTTCTGTTCTTTCCAAGTCTAAATCTAAGAAACTCGAGTTTCCAGAAGTGTCAAGAAGTTAAGTTAATATTATATCTTTATTTCCCTTCTTTGTTTCCTTTTATTTTTTAAATCAATGTGACTTGTTAGACATTTACTTTTTTTTTTCTCTCGGTTTGCCCTAAAAAATTTACTTTTCTAGGAAGTACTACAAGTTAAGGTAACCTTAAATTTTTCTTTCCTTTTCCCATTCCCCTCTGTTTCTTCATTTCTTCTTCCTTGTGTTTTTTTCACTCTAGCGAGATTCTTTGATGTCTTTAATGTTCTTAAAACGGTAAATATAACATCTTCAAAGAATTATGATTTTTAACTTTGAGGAATTTATGCTTTCTGATATGCCATGGGCAATGTACGCAATAAAGAAATCTCTTTTCTTGTTTATTAGTTGCAATCGTCTCTTCTTGCATACATGAGGGCATGTGCTTGTTAAATTGTGGTGTATGGCATTTGTTTCCAATATTTAGCAAGCTTAGCTTCTTCAAAGAAATATGATATATTAATTGAGGAATTTCTGATATGCCATGGGCAATGTACTCAATAAAGAAATCTCTTTTCTTGTTTGTTAGTTACAATTGTCTCTTCTTGCATACATGAGGGCATGTGCTTCCTAAATTGTGGTGTATGGCTTTATTTCCAGTATGATTTTTCATCTGTCTAATGCTGCCATGATCTAACATTTCATGTTTTCTAACCTCATTCAGAAGTCATTAATTTTTTACTCAAACTTTGTTGACATAAAAAGTTAAAAACTTAGTGAAATAGGATCTATTTCATTGTGATTGGAGCAGTGCATAAAGTAGCTAATCTAGATTACAGACAACGTCTTTCTGTTGAATTATTAGTTCTAAAAGAAGAAGCTCAAGTATGCTGCTCTTAATAATCTGATTACAAGTGAAATGTATTGTGGGAAATATGAAGTAGCTCATTGCCTTTCTGAATACGACATCAAGCAAGAGGATGCTCCTTGCAGATAAAGGACCACCTTGTGAATCTCAAAAACTATCCCTAATTATTGCATATTTTCATGATAGAGAGAATGAGACTGTTGTTAATAGGGAGCATGGTTCATATGCGACGTTTGGAAGATAGAGCTAATTGAAACCCATCCTAGCTAGTATTAGTATACATGTAATCCATAAATCTTCTCTCAATTAGATCACCAATGCCAATAACTCCATGAGAGAACTTGTCCATCTATATTAAAAGCCTTAAAGTATGCCCTGTTTACAACATGCTGTTTGATCCTGAAGGACGTTAGGTTTAAGCCCTAACCCAAACACACCTCTTTTAATCTAATGCAAGAAGTTTACCAAGTTGTATTGCCTAGTTATTGTCAAATGATTTAAATAGTACACTTCAGAGTTAATATGCTTGCCTGAATATCTGTTTTCTGTAGTACAGACCTAAATGTAAACTTCCTAAGTTAAGCGTCCTTTATCCACGAACTTGTTTTTGCTTGGATGATATTTTCTTTTGCATAGTGCTTTGTCAATTAGTCTGCTAAATTATCTCTTGAATGGTATTTGGACATGTTTTCCAAATAGAATCTGTTTTGGGTTTCAAGCTGACGAGCTAGGTGAAAATGCAGAATCATCAAAACTAGTCGGTTGCTTCTATTAAAATTTAATCTTTTTTCCCCTTTTCAAATGTCTCTGTGATTTATCAATGTTTCAACTTTTTTCTTGTTTCTCTTGCAGTAATGGAAATCTGATCAAATGCAACCTAAGTATAGTTGATTCAATGGAACGGTGTTCAGCCATATAATGGTTGCAAAGAATGGGTGTGGAATTTGCTTAGTAACAAAAGGTAAGAGTAATAGATGCACAGTCTTTCCTTTTGGCCAATTTTCAGATGCCTTTATTTATCAAATGTGGCTTTTTCCTCTAGACTAGGTATTTGTAGCCAGATTGTCATTTGAGAAATGGGATGCCATATCCTTGGTTATGGAAAAAGACGAAGTGCAATATTTTAATAGCTAATCCATTCATTAGACTCATCGAGAGAAGTATCTTCTTGATCCTTATTGTGAATTACTAACATATATGGTTCTTGGTTGAGCAATTCTCCTATTTGAGCTCTTTAGTTACATGTATTTCAAGAGACTGATCTTACCTTAACCTTTTCATGCTTCTAAGATAATTAGTACGCTTTGGCAACTCATTACATACAGATAATATGGCCTTGAAATAATCTGTCTAGGCAATTATATAATTAATTTGATTTCCTTGTCTGCTTTATAGAACTCTGTAACTTGAATATCATTTCCCATCGCCATCTTCCCATCCTTTTTCATTCATTTGATGTATATGACATTGTGCGGTATATGATTAGTTTAAATATTATAGATAAATACTGAATGCTAATATTTGGATTTCAGCTCCAAAGCCTCACGGGTCATGGGTTACTCAGGCTTCTTATTAGATCTGCGTGCATTGCTTCTTCCTATGGAACCTCTCATGGCTTTGCACAACTAGGTAAGACCTTTGGATTATGATTGTCGCTTTTCTGAACATCATGGACAACATGTATGGTATTATGATGCAGTTGCATGTTGAATGATTGTTAGTTACTTGTGCATATAGTAAGTGGGCTGCATGGTGTAACCTTTTATAGTCCTGTTAAAAGGGAATGGCATGAATTATGGTGCTGTGGCGATGTTTCTTGCTGTGGCAATAGGATATGATGCTCATGCTAAGATGGAGTATACCTATAGCTATAAATTTCCTTGTATGATAGTAGCGAGTCACAATGAGGACACTATAGAGGTCTTCAATATTAAGTTAGACAACATCCTTGCTCTTCATTCATGATTCTTGGTTTATTCCAATTATATTGTTCATTTTTGTTATTCCTGTTAGTTAATCTCTTCATTTGACTATAACCTAAGTCAAACTTGCAGTTCAAGGTAGTTCCCATTCTTGAGGTGATCTCGTCATGAAATTACTTCTGAACTATAGTTTTGTGACTCTTTGTATTCTACATGTAAAGCACAAATCTGGATTGGTGCCGATTCTAGCATAAGATATTCTCCTGTTTGTGTGTGATATCAGAAACAATTGATTATTTTATCACAAATGTATGGTCAAACAGCCTTTTGAGTATAGAGACTTGTTTGAATATTATTGGGAATGTTTAAAATTGTATTTTTTTTTATAAGACGATGTAGTTAAACATCTAACATTGCATAAAGTAGCTTTAAATGATTCTATGCACTCTGCCTTACAATGCATGTGCCATTTACTACTTTTCCAATTACAGAATTTCCTCAAGAAGCTCGAGAGGAGAAGGTTGATTCTTGTCCAGATCAGTTTTTGCTTGGTGGTCATGTGTTCACTGAGAATTGAAGCTTCAGTCACGTGTTAATTTCATACTTTAACTTAATTATTAGACCATTAAGATAATTTACGGCATGACCCTATGTAGGCACCATGTTTCTGATGCTAATTTTTGTCATCAACATATTATGTAATCTACTTGATTTTTTTCCTTTTTTTGGAGTTTCTAGAACTTTGAGTTAATTCTAGGCGTGTTATTGATGTGTTTGAGCACTAGAGTTCGGACTATACCTTGTGTGATCCCTAATGATGATAAAAGTGGTATATAATTCAAATGTCATTTGCATGGATTTCCTGGCAAAGAATGCATTGATGGATTTAAGCTTTATGATTGTAGCAATTATGTCGTGAACACACTTGAATAGATAATATTGTTGAGTCGGTTAATGTGGTTATCCTTGTTGACTTTGCCTAGCATTATACAAAATTGTGGGAAAATCTCAATGATTTGATATGGTCACGTAATGACCATGATTGGTTTAGATAGTCAAGTGGTGGCTCCAAGATTAAATAAAGTCTCAATGTTTTGCTCGGTCAAGAGGCAATTTCTTCCCCAAGTGTGCTTTATATTGTTCAATCCTCCATGAGAGATCTTTTTTCTTCCAGTTATGAAATGTTGAATTTTGAGTTCTTTTTAGCTGGTAATGATCATATCACATCCCAATCTATTAAAACATTTGACAATACCAAAACATTTGCTTGAAAGACCAATAGTGTAACACTAATAGGAAGATTGTAATTTTCGGCCATAATGTGTTCAAAATTTCTATAAAATGTGGGCTAATATTAATTGCATGATATTTTGGTCCTTGAAAAATGCTCTGTTATAATATTTACAAAATATATTGAGAATATTATGTTGCTCAATCATGGTTATGTGTTATTATTATATAGGGTTAGCATGTCTTAGTTGCAATAATAAAGTGATTGGCCGAATAGTGAAGATCAATATTTTAATAATGACTTGTAATGAATAAGTCTATTAATACATGCTACATAAATAGGTCATGGTCTTCATTCACCTCCTAATTGCATGCACCTACGGTTTATCCCTCAAGACCATCTAAGGTATGAGAAAGGGGAAAAGGCCTATTCCTGAATTTGTATGGCTTTATCCATATTACATTGGTAATTAGAGAGAATTCCTAGCTATTTGTTGTTGCATTCTCTACCTAAAGACAAGTTTCTAGGAAAAGTACATCAAAATTTTAAATTTTTTTTTCTACCGTCTTTTTGAAATGCTAAATTAAATATGAAGGTCCTAGTTATTTCCAATCATGGGAGACAAAAGTTCTATGAAGAGATTGCTTCTTAATTGTATGGCATTTATATTTCCTTACACATATGTTGAGTTTGTCGTATAGAGTACTTTACAACATCTTGTTACAAAGCGCACCAATGTAGTAATACGTACATAATATCTCCTTTGTGAGATGCTTAGCGCTTGACGAATCACGAATGCATTTTAATAGAAAAATAAATAAGTACAAAAACGAAAAAAAAAAAAAAAAAAAAGGAAGAGTGGGAGAAAGGACAATAATAAAGCTCCAGCCCATCCCTTAAGTTCGGCCCTATGCAGCCCGGTCCAATCACAAGCGCAGCCCAGCCCATTGCTTCAGCCCATAACTCGAGCCGATAGGACCCTTAGCTCAACTCGCCGTGGCTGCGCCTCCGCCTCCGCCTCCGCCTCCGCCTCCGCCTCCGCCTCCACCTCTGGCGCAGCTCCCCTCCCACCGCCGGCATGTCTCTGCCACCGCCGATGGCTCCTCTGTTTGGGTTTTCCCCTCTCCGGTAGCCATCACTATCGCCGCCTCGCCTATGACAGTCTCGATCTCAATCCGACTACGCTCGCTCCGCGATCCTTCAAGCGCCATGCTCCAGCCTCCTCTTCTTCCGTCATCTGCCCCTCTCCAGCATTGATTTGGGCTTCGGCCTCGGGATTGCGCGTACCCGGCGTTGAGTTTCGAGGACGATGGCTTGAAGACGTTTGTGGCCTTCGCCGACTCATTGATGACGCCCACAGCTGAATCGGGTCGTTTTGTATTTGACTAAATTCTAGATATGATTTCAGTTCATTCTGCTTTGCCCTCGCCGTTGTCCGAGTTCCATTGCGGTTGATTAGGCTGTGGAGGAGGAACCGAGTTTGCAAGGAAGGTGTTCGCTGAAATGACTAAGCTGGACTCTGTTTCGAGGAGTACTGTCCACGATAGAGATGATCGACGACTCCGGCGGTGGTGACCTCAAGCTTTGGACTGGTGATCGAGCGAGAGCTAGTGTCTCCAAGATCGAAGTCCAAAGAAGCTCACGAAATGCGCTTGACAAAGCCACGATCGTGTCCATGGACTCTCTCTATCTCTCTCAAGTCTCAACTCAACCAGACCAAAAGAAAGAATTAACCTCGAAAGAGTTTGTACGAAAGGATCGGAACTGGAGATGGTGAAGCAGACATGGTGGGCTCGGGAAGGTACTTGGGATTGACCGCCGAGTGAGCTCACGCCGTACCGGCCATATCACCTTGAGCTCGAACTTGGGGCTCTCCACCTCCTCCAACGCCAGAATCCGCAATCAGCGCAAGAGCAATTCAGGACCCGAAAGAAAGTGACAAACCCGATCGGTGCGGGGAAAGAGAAGAGAGGGACACCTCTTTCCAGAACTCGGCCAAGCGCCGGAAGCCAGAGGATTCTCGGGAGACGTGGCAGAGACACGCCGCCTTTCTTGCCATTTTTCGATTCTGGTTTGGCGAGGAGTGAAGAAGGACTGGCTGAATTGGAGAGGAGCTTTGAGGTAGAGAGGGAAACTCTGGCTTCTTTCTTCTTTTGATTCTGGCTGTTGATTTTTAATGTCAAAAAATTGACGAAAAATTGAAACGTCGTTTGGTGTTTATGATTCTTTTAAATGACAGTGTGTCCCGACGGCCTCCTCAGTTCATTCTTTCTTTCGACTTCTCAGCCTCAAGGTTGGGCTTTGATTCATTGTCCATATGCTGCCCCATCTTAAAATGAGTGATGCAATATCATGCTTTAGATTAAAATTTCCTTTTTCGTCCCATGAATGACAACACATCATAATCTCATTAGAGAATACTTCCCATCGACGATGAAAAGCAGCGAACGACTACGACCGCGACTATAACCTGCAATGATAGACAGCAATAGCAACATTGGCAACCGACATTGGCAACCGACAATGTCCCTTACCGGCAATTGACAGCCAAGAAAGGGAGGCAGCCCATCGAGTTGTGATTTTGATAGTTTTGTAGTTATAAGCTACGGTTAACACACAAATGAAATGTATCAATTAAATCAAGTTTTAAGCTCGCTCACTCATAACATGCTTGTATATTTTCAATATGGGAATATGCCTGTTGTTGTGAATAAATTTGTGACCGATGAGAACGTCCGTTGGTCTCTGGACAGTCGTGCAAGCGTTTTTGTTAAAGAAGATGAGCGAACATCAAGGAGAGACGAAGCAGCCATCTCTATCCCAGATATTGATGGAGGGGCCGACCATAAGGCCTTTGTTTTCGAACTTCCTTCCCCTTTTTTTCTAATTTTCCTTTGTTTTGTTTTGGCCACTCCTAAATTTTCTTCGCTTTTCAATGGAATTATTGTCTCGTCTTCATTTATAGGACCACCATTTCGAAGCTTGAGTTGTGTTGTTGCTCCTGTTGCAGATGATAATTAATTCTTATGATTTTTCTTATCTTTTTTGTAAAAAAAATATTACGAAAAATCATAAACTAATATACATGTGCAAATTTACCAAAAACCAATTTTTGACCACAAAAAATCGTAAAATTACATGCCTGTGACAAATTTACCCTTCGTAAGTTTCCGTTGAAAATTATCGTTAAATTACTAAGTTTGATTATACGTGACAATTGATAGGTATACCGGTTTAAGGTTTTACTCTCCATTTGACCGGTTGGTGGTTTTTCGTGGTATTAACTAGAATGTAAATTTATCGCAAATATATCATTTTAGAACTTTGGGTAGTTAAAAAATTAGTTTATGGTAAATTTATCATAAATGTAAAAATTTAGTATTATTGATTATCAAAAAATTAGTTTAGGGTAAAATTTTATTGGTTTACCAATTTGGAGTCTTTTGTGGTACTAACTATTCTTTTTTAAAATAATTTTTTTGGTCCTAAAACTGCAAATTTGGTTGACTGGAGGTTGGACTATTCTTTTTTTCTTTTATGTGGTTGAACTACTAACGGTGGTGCTTTTGGCACCAACAGGGAGCCATTGGTAACGGATAATTGCTTTGTACTTTTTGCAACAAATTTGTCTCGCTTTTTTCTTTTTTTAAGGCAAAGCTTATAAGTTAGAACTTGAGCCCATAATGCCGAGGATTTGAGACACCTTTTAAATATTTGTTTGTAAAGCCAAAGGATTAAAACGGATATTGGTGATACTTTGATCACAAAAGAATGAATTTCGGTTATTATTTTATAGTCTTTGAAGTGTTTGTATGGTATGAAATTTTGCGTAGAAAATACTATAAAATGCACAAAAGCACGACCTTTTTTTTTTTTTTTGTGGCGGGGATTGGTGGAACAATCCCTGAAGAGATCATAGAGAATCTCGTTAGTCAATTCTCAGTCTATGCATGAGAATTTCAAATATTGAAAGACATGTGAACTAGAAATGATATTTTGCAATTTGACCTTTTTGGTTGTTAATTTGACAATTAAATTATGGTTTCATTAACCATGCAACAATTCTTAGACACTATAAATTATGTGCCCTAATTTAATTTGTGCATCAAGAACTTCCGACTTGAAGATTTTGATATGAATAAGAGAACCGAAAATCATTTGGTGCAATTCACTAATGTCGCGACCAATTTTTTCGGGTGTGAATCACCTAGGGTTTGGCTAATGGATTGTTAAGCCTAGACTTAACTCGGGTTCTCCCAAGCCCCTACCAATTCGCGACTTAAGTTCAATTTTTTTTTTAACATGCAAATAGATTTTATCTAGGAGCCGCCACTAATCTATTTTTGGTGGGTCGATTAGAAACCAAGTAAAGTAACTGGAGTTTTTTTATTGCACTACCAGAGACTATGGGTACGGGGACTTGGTTACACTAGATTTTTCTAATGCCCTTTCCGTACCATTCTTTTATTTTCAAAAATATTTGGCAAGTAGTTTGAATTGATTTAAAATCATTTTTCCTAACATGTGAGGTGATTATGCGGGTGCGCAATACACCAATTTAACACCCAAATAAATGATAAATAAATTGCAAAAACTTACCTCATAGCAACAAAAACATCTGCAAAATAAATTAAAATCCATATCAACAACCCTAGATATGGTTTCTAATTAACACTCAATTTCTTTTCTTTTTTTGTTTTCTCTTAATTAATGAAATCATGCAATATTAACTAAATAACCTAATCCTAATGACATGTAATTTCTAATTAAATGGGCTTAGCAAAAATACTAAATGACATGCATCTCAATGAATCTAACCCTAATGATGTGCATATGACATTTTTTTTTTCCTAAAAGAATGCATTTTATCCTAAATAATAAAACTAATTTAACCTATGACATTTTTGTATTTTTCATGAAATTCGAAATTTGGTGAAATGTGAAAATTACCTAACTAGATTAAGATCCTATTTAATTTATATTAGGAATTAGGTTGAGCCAAATCCTAATTTAAACTAAAACGTTATCTTAACCTAAATAATCCTAAAATGCAATATATCTAAAAATGCCTAAACTTATAATAAATTAAGAAATATATTATCTCAAATTAAACTAGTGCTATTTGACCCTAATATGCAATGACATACTAAATATGCCCTAATTCTACATGACACATGCATAATGGCTTTTTTGTTTTTTTTTTTAAATTAATTTTCGAAATTAATAATTGCCAAATAATTAAACATGCAATCCAACCTAAAATCTAGCAACCTAAATTGATTAATTTGAATTTTTATTTTTTTATTTTCGAAAATTCATGATAAATATAATGGTTAGCCTAAATATGAAAATAACCCTAAAATATGCAATATTCTAACTCAGACATATTTCAAGATAAATAAAGCAATCAAGTCCATTCAAAATTACCTAAAAAATATCACATATCATTCAGATCAAGAGATAATATTTCGCTAGTAAAATCAATAAATTGATCTTAAACCTTAAAAATCAAAATATCAATTTTATTCTCACTTAGTTAATTATTTCATCTAAAGCCTTATAGATGAAATAAAAAAAACATCGGGTGATATATTGAGATTTCCAATTATGCATGAAGAAATATTTCCAAGATATAAAAAATAAAATAAGATAAAATAAACCTACCTAATAAAATAAAGCAAATCTATCTAATTCGATTTTTCTTTTTTTTTTGTTAAAAAAAAAAATCTTGATCACTGGTTCGGGGCCCCGACGAAGGGTTCCGGCGAGGGCACGACGAGCAGCACGTCCGGCGCGGGGCAGCGAGGGTTGACGGAGCTGGAGCGCGGATCGTGGATCGCGGGTCGTTGGGTCACAGGCTTCGAATGGTGGGGCGCTGCAGGGACGGCAGGAGGCCTCGGGCAGCTGCGGCGAGAAGCTTCGGCATCTGGATCTGGGTGTAGGGCGCAGCGTCCTGGGTAGCAGAGGAACACCGTAGGCAAAAACCTACGAAGAAGAAGAACAATGGTTCTTCTTTTCTTTTTTTTCTTTTTCTCTCCTCACATCAACCTCACTTGTTCACTCTCTGCCGCTCACGTCTTTTCTCTTCTCTTCCCCTTTTTTTTTCTTTCTCTCCTAAAACCGAAGAAAGCCCTCCCTTTTGCTCCAAATTTTTTCGAAATTCCTCCCCTCCCAAACAAATTGCAAGCGAGGTATTATATAGGTCTAAAAAAATGTATCTTTGCGGTATATATTTTTTCCTTTTTTTTTTCGTGCATGATACCCCTAAATATATCGTTGAAATATACCCACCTCGCGCAATATTCCCCTTTTGTATTTTTCACATATTCTATCCAAAATTTTCTTTTTTGCTCGAAAATACATCATTTGGTGTATATTGCCTAAAAATATGAACAGCTTGAACGGAATATGTGAAAAATCTTCCATTCACCAGCGGCCTAAAATAAAATAAAATGAAAATAAAATGCTTCTAAACTAGATGCCATGTGTTTTTTATTTATTTTTATTTTAGTAAAGATTAACCCAAAAATTGTGCAAAAATTTAGGTGTCAACAACTAATTTTACTTATTAAAGCTCATAATCAATTCTCAAGTTTTGTTCTACAACATATATCAATTCTACTATGTGAATTTCATGTCATGATATTTAACTAGGTTGCGAAAATTTCGATCTAGAAGTTTCAAAAAATTTCTGAATAATTACCTTATAACTAGGAAAACGAGCTTCAAATTAGATGTTGATTTCTTATCATGCTACCCACAGCAATTTCGGTCATTTTGCATCTTTAATTATAAAAGAAATCCACTCAAGGCACCCGAATCCTAATAATTGGATCATTGTTAGTTTTTAGATGCACGAGTAAGCTTCGTGACACTGTTTAAATGTCCAAATTCCCTTCATTACCGCATTACTCACAGCAATTTCAGTCTTTTTTGCAGCTTTAATTTCTAATTCAAGGCACCCAAATCGAGTTTAATGGTGCAAATTCTTTCTAATTGGAACGTCATTAGGCTATCAGATAAATGGTTAACCTTCGTGAAAAAGGGGGTATAAGCTGGCGAGTGATCTAAAGCTAGAATGACCATACAAAGGAGGAGGAGAAAGGAGAGGTATACTAAGGGAGTAATTTTTCTCGTCAGTTACAAACGGACAGGAGTGATTTTTTTCACGATCTTATGGATGTGATCAAGAAACTATATATCTTGATTCCTTTATGTATGTAAAAATCCTATTATTCATTTCTTTTTAGAACTTTGTAGCCCAAAATGAAAACGAAATATCATCACAAATTGATAGAAACATATGGTTTTTTTTTTTTTTATAATCCTTTTCATCCCTTATAATTTTAAAGTTAATGCTTTCACAAACGGCTTTCTAAATCTAAAAGAGATCAGTCGATAGAAACAAGAGATCTATGCAAAGATGAAATAAAAATACAAGGTCCTGCCCATTGAACCCTCAATAATCTTTCCTGCTTCAGTACTTCCTCAACATTTTATTGACTCGTATATCTATAGATGAGGAATAAGGAAAAGCACCCTTTAGACACTATTATAGTTGTCTCATAGTCACCTACTTGATTAATTCAGTATGCATGCTCCGGTGCTAATGCCGGTGCGGGGACACACAAATGAAATGTATCATAGTTGTCTCATAGTCACCTACCAATTCGTGACTTAAGTTCATTTTTTTTTTTTTAACATGCAAATAGATTTTATCTAGGAGTCGCCACTAATCTATTTTTAGTGGGTCGATTAGAAACCCAAGTAAAGTAACTGGAGTTTTACTTTACTCCTACGAACTAGAGACTATGGGTACGGGGACTTTGTTACACTAGATTTTTCTAATGCCCTTTCGGTACCATTATTTTATTTTCAAAAATATTTGGCAAGCAGTTTGAATTGATTTTAAATCATTTTCCCTAACATGTGAGGTGATCATGCGGGTGCGCAATCCACCAATTTAACACCCAAATAAACGATAAATAAATTGCAAAAACTTACCTCATAGCAACGAAAACATCTGCATATGACATCTAAATTAAAATCAACATCAACAACCCTAGATATGGTTTCTAATTAACACTCAATTTCTTTTTTTTGTTTTCTCTTAGTTAATGAAATCGTGCAATATTAACTAAATAACCTAATCATAATGACATGTAATTTCTAATTAAATGGGCTTAGCAAAAATACAAATGACATGCATCTCAATGAATCTAACCCTAATGATATGCATATGACATTTTTTTCCTAAAAGAATGCATTTTATACTAAATAATAAAACTAATTTAACCTATGACATTTTTGTATTTTTCATGAAATTCGAAATTTGGTGAAATGTGAAAATTACCTAACTAGATTAAGATCCTATTTAATTTATATTAGGAATTAGGTTGAGCCAAATCCTAATTTAAACTAAAACACTATCTTAACCTAAATAATCCTGAAATGCAATATATCTAAAAAATGCCTAAACTTATAATAAATTAAGAAAAGATATTATCTAAAATTAAACTAAGTGCTATTTGACCCTAATATGCAATGACATACTAAATATGCCCTAATTCTACATGACACATGCATGATGGTTTTTTATTTTTTTAATTAATTTTCGAAATTAATAATTGACAAATAATTAAACATGCAATCTAAATTAAAATCTAGCAACCTAAATTGATTAATTTGAATTTTGATTTTTTTATTTTCGAAAATTCATGATAAATAGAATGCTTAGCCTAAATATGCAAATAACCTTAAAATATGCAATATTCTAACTAAGACATATTTCAAGATAAATAAAGCAATCAAGTTCATTCAAAATTACCTAAAAACTATCACACATCATTCAGATCAAGAGATAATATTTCGCTAGTAAAATCGATATTGATTTTAAATCGATCAAAATATCAATTTTATTCCCACTTAATTAATTATTTCATCTAAAGTCTTATAGATGAAATAAAAAACAGCGCATATTGAGATTTCCAATTATGCATAGAGAAAATTTTCAAACAAAGAAACCAAGATATAAAAAATAAAATAAGATAAAATAAACCTACCTAATAAAATAAAGCAAATCTACCTAATTCGATTTTTCTTTTTTTTTGTTAAAAGAAAAATCTTGACCACCGGTTCGGGGCCTCGGCGAAGGGTTCCGGCGAGGGCACGACGAGCAGCACGTCGGCGCGGGGCAGCGAGGGTTGACGGAGCCGGAGCGCGGATCGTGGATCGCGGGTCGTTGGGTCACGAGCTTCGAACGGTGGGGCGCTGCGGGGACGGCGGGGAGGCCTCGGGCAGCTGCGGCGAGAAGCTTCGGCATCTCGGATGGGTGTAGGGCGCAGCGTCCTGGGTAGCAGAGGAACACCGTAGGCAAAAACCTACGAAGGAGAAGAACAGTGGTTCTTCTTTTCTTTTCTTTTTTCTCTCCTCACATCAACCTCACTGTTCACTCTCTGCCGCTCACGTCTTTTCTCTTCTTTTCCCTTTTTTTTTTCTTTCTCTCCTAAAACCGAAGAAAGCCCTCCCTTTTGCTCCAAATTTTTTCGAAATTCCTCCCCTCCCAAACAAATTGCACGCGAGGTATTATATAGGTCTAAAAAAATGTATCTTTGCAGTATATATTTTTTCCTCTTTTTTTTCGCACATAATACCTCTAAATATATCGTTGAAATATACCCACCTTGCACAATATTCCCTTTTGTATTTTTCACATATTCTATCCAAAATTTTCTTTTTTGCTCGAAAATACATCCTTTTGTATATATTGCCTAAAAATATGAAAAGCTTGAACGGAATATGTGAAAAATCTTCCCTTTACCGGCGGCCTAAAATAAAATAAAATAAAATGAAAATAAAATGCTTCTAAACTATATGCCATGTGTTTTTTTTTAATTTTTATTTTAGTAAAAATTAACCCAAAAATTGTGCAAAAATTTAGGTGTCAACAACTAATTTTACTTATTAAAGCTCAGAATCAATTCTCAAGTTTTGTTCTACAACATATATCAATTCTACTATGTGAATTTCATGTCATGATATTTAACTAGGTTGCGAAAATTTCGATCTAGAAGTTTCAAAAAATTTCTGAATAATTACCTTATAACCAGGAAAACGAGCTTCAAATTAGATGTTGATTTCTTATCATGCTACCCACAGCAATTTCGATCATTTTGCATCTTTAATTTTAAATAAAATCCACTCAAGGCACCCAAATCCTAATAATTGGATCATTGTTAGTTTTTTAGATGCATGAGTAAGCTTCGTGACACTGTTTAAATGTCCAAATTATCTTCATTACCGCATTACTCACAGCAATTTCAGTCTTTTTTGCGGCTTTAATTTCTAATTCAGGGCACCCAAATCGAGTTTAATGGTGCAAATTCGTTCTAATTGGAACGTCATTAGGCTATTAAATAAATGGTTAACCTTCGTGAAAAAGGGGTATAAGCTGGCGCGTGATCTAAAGCCAGAATGACTATACAAAGGAGGAGGAGAAAGGAGAGGTATACTAAGGGAGTAAATTTTCTCATCAATTACAAATGGATAGGAGTGATTTTTTCACGATCTTATGGATGTGATCAAGAAACTATATATCTTGATTCCTTTTGTGTATGTAAAAATCCTATTATTCATTTCTTTTTATTCTTCGATGAGATCCGACCCATCAGGTAGTAAACTAACAGCTGTGCTTGTGTATGTTGTATCCTAGAATTGAAGTTCTAAGTATTTCTCTTGGCCAATTGGATGCGATTTAAAGGGCGAAGTTTGATACGAGTAATGGATATTGCACTTTGCAAATTACATATATACTACCTTGGCAGGCATGGTACATAGAAAAGGAGAAACATGAAAATTTAGTTATTTTAGTACAACGAAGAACTCATTCTAACACTATTAGTAAAATGTATTAACATGAACTTTGTATTATGGTATTTACATATCAAAACGTCCATTCATCTAATAACTTACGTTTCTAAAATAGTTGACAATGATCTTATATAACTTTCCATGGTGCCAAAGTACGGTATTCGAAATTTTATGCTCAAATCTCTTGGGGTCTCTTTCCTATTACATATTTCGGTCCTTTAGTGTTAGATAAAATCAGAGCCTACAAGTAAGAATGTTACAACCGTTAAATATTAAAACATGTCTTCATCTACAAACTTCATCATGTTTATATTAGATGTTATTCATCCATTTTGCGGCGATTCTTTTTTGTTCTTAATTGCAATTTTAATCATACTACTTATAGAGCTTTCTATCTCAATTTTCTTTTAAAATCCAGAATGATGTCCAATAAAATAATCTTGTGTCTTTTTTATTTTCTAAAGATACTTAAATAGGCCAAGTGCGGGAAAAAAGCACAACTTTTTTTTTACTGTGACCATATTACGACCTTTCTCATGTACTAACAAAAGCGCAACATTCATTTTCCCTTTGTAACACAACCTTTCAAGTATACAAAAAAAAATAAAAAATGCACATCGGTTGACCTATGTGACCAAAATCACATCTATTAGTATTTGGTCCATAACCGGAATATCTAGACCTCTATCCGTAAGATCCAATTTTGGAAAAACAATTTATGTACTTCTTTTAGGAGGAGGGAATTTTTACTTATTTATTTAGAGAAAATAAAGTGATTTGAGTATCGAGAAGATACCATGAAATCCACATTAAGATGGAAGTGGGCTGTTATTGAGGGATTGAGGTACGTTGGTACAAGACATTACTTGCTGTCAATGTAGAGTGAGTCTGGTAGGCTAACACGTGGACATAATAGTAGAGACAGAATGGATGGATTCTTTATACTCTTTTGTCAAAGTAATAACATTTTATGCAATTTTCGGCTAAGTATGAAAGCCTGTGTTACATTTCTCTGTGGTAAAATGGAAATTTCCAATTAAGGATCTAAGTGGGGTTATTTTCTCAAAAGAGGGTCTAGAGTAGGTCATATTCAAAAAATGGCCTGAAGTGGCCAAATCAATCTCTAATAAAGGTCTAGCCTCACCGGAGGGCCATTTTCGACAACTTGAACGGGGTAATTTTGGTCAAAATCTGTCATTGGATAAAAAATTTAAAAAAAATCCCCAAATGACTTTCTATTTTCACGTTTTCTTCCTCTCCCTCGTTGCTCTCGCCTAATCCTCGACCGTACCACTCCCGATCTTTGCCACTCACCTGATCCTCGGCTGTGCCACTTTCGGTCTTCGCCACTCACGTGGTCCTCAGCCACGCCGCTCGAGTCTTCGTCGCTCGCCTGATCCTCGTCACTTGTCACCCACTCATCGCAAGCTTTAGTCCACCGTTCGCTGTTCACTGTCGGCTCTTCTTTCCTAGATTCATCGTCCATGATCTTTAAGTCGTCCATGAGCTTCAAGTCCGTCGTCTCGTCTGAAGCTTCACTCACTTTCAATCGAAGTGAGTGTCGTTCATATCGGCGTAGTCCATTAAAATTGCATAAAATTTTATGTTTTCATAATATCATACTATAATGAGGCAAGCTTTTATATAAATGAAATAACTAAAGCACGACAATATGAAATAATATGTGGTATGATTGGATACGTTTCAATGAAAAAAAGATCATAGGAAGCTCTAGACCTTATGTATAAAACGCAATCTAATTATTAATTATTCATTTGATACTATCAAATTTTAATCTTTTTAAAAGTAATCATAGCATGCACTTTGAGTGTTAAAGAAAAAAAAAAAGTCTACCCAAGCTGCCCAATTTCACCGTTGATTTAAGAGAATGAGTAGTATGATCTTCAAACCAATGGAAGATAAGGGCCTTTGTGTAATTATTACACACAAGTTTATTGTTCCTCTTTCTAAATGTGACGAAGTTTATTGGGTATTAGTAGAGTAATTTGTTCAAGTAATAGTGTCAGAGATGTAAATATGCAAGAAATGGAGAAAATATGATCATATAGTTGCATTACTTAAAAAAATTTCTAACTAATTGGCAAAAAAAAAAAAAAGGCTTATCACTCAACTGCATTCGACGAATAAAAATTTCGTGTTTTTAATATGCTTTCTATCATTTTTCTTTTCTAATTCAAATGTAAATTTTAATTTTTTAAATTTTTTAATGTCGTTTTGTCTTTTCAAATTCTAATGGGTCAAGATTATAATATGGAAGTGGGGCTGAAGTCTACAAAAGAGGCCAAACATACAATGCATACATATATTTTTTTTTGGTAAAATACAATGCATACATATATTCATAGATGTATTCTAACAAAATTAAAAATTCTAGACTCTACTCAAATAAGAGATGCTCCATTTTTTAATCCAGTTTAGATGTTCACATGTAAATCAAGTTTCATTAGGTTTCATTTGGGTTAGATCAAAAGGTTGTACAGTTGTGATCATGTTTGAGGATATGTCGGCTATTGTTTACAACGCCATCGACTTGGCATCTTCACTGGCAGCGCAGCGCGGAGGTCTGACGGTGGCACGGCCCCGGCCATGCAATGGTCAAGCGCCACGAAGAACTTAGGGCACCATTGTGGGCTCCACCAAATAAGGATTGCTAGAGCCCATTTTAATCGTTGGGAGGGAGCAGGAGGACTTTGCTGATATTAGTTGGGTCTTTCAGGGAGATAGGGAGGAGGCATGGTGGTGGTGTATTGGGCTTGTTTCGGGGTGGGGCCTGTATGATCAAGCTTTTTCTCAAGCTAGATCCAACCCATCAAGTAGAGGACTGAAGTCGTGCTTCTTGATGTTGTATCCTGGAATTGAAATCCTAACTATTTATCGTGGCCAGTTGGACCCGGGGGGGGTGGGGTGTTTGATACAAGTGAATTTATTGCGCTTTCAATTTACATATATACTGGCTTGGCTACCCGTGCCATGCATGGCGAATAGAAAAAAGAAAAGCATGAAACATTAGTGATCTTACTATAATGAAGAACTTATTCTAAAATTATCGGTAAGACGTACTAATATGAGCCCTTTCTTATGGATAATTATAAATTTAAATGCCCATTTCATTTGATAACCTGCGCTTCTATGATAGTTGACAATTAGTTTGTGATAAAGTAGGAAATCCAATATCGTGTACTCAAATCTCTTTCAAATTACATGTTTCTACCCTTTAGTGTTCTGAAAAATCCTAGTCTATGAATAAGGGGGAGCGTTCCAACTTTTAAATTTGAAATATGCTCTCATCCCCAAAATTCCTCATATTTGTATAAGACGGTTTTCATCAATTTCATGATATTTTACATAAAGAGAAAGTGATTTGTTTTCATTTCTTTCTCTTCTTGATTGTAATTTTGATCATGCTATTTATTGAGTTTAAATTTTTATTTCTAAAGATACTTAACCAGTTCAAATACAAAAAATACAACTTCTCATCACTATGACCATTTGAACACAACATTTCGAAGGTACAAAAAAGATGCACAACATTTTTGGTCCATAATTGGAAAGTCTAGACCTTTATCCGAAAGGTCCTATTTAGGAAAAAATAATTTCATGTACTTCTTTAAGGAGGATTTATATATATATATATATATAGAGAGAGAGAAAATAAGGTGATTAAGTTAAAAAGGGACTGTATATTGAGGTTGAGGATGTGCTGGTTCTAGTCGTTACTGGTTCTAGTTGTGCTTTCTTTGTCATAGTGGTAAAACGTCGTACTTTGGCCTACTTAAATATAATTTATTATCATATATTGCTCTCATAATTGATTCTTTCTTTCTTGTTAATTTAATAGTTATTGACAATTTGTATATGTAATAGTAGAAATCTTCTTGAACTTTGTAACACAAAATTTTCATTATATTTTAATGCTACTTATGAAATAACTATGGTTCTAGAAATTTGATAGACATTGACAATTTTTTAATAAGTTTCAAAAAACTCATAAAAAGTTTTAGAGAAATTTTATTTTGTTTTGACATAAGTTTAACTATTTAATTTTACTTTGCATCTTGTCTTTTTTGTAGTATCATGTCTTATTTTACATGATGGATGTCATGTCCCGGACCTTACCCTCGTTGTGGGAATGTGACATCTGCCACATCGGGGTCACATCAGAATTAATTTGTGATATCTCAAGAGACGTTGCCGTTCCATTGATTCTTATTTTTTCATTAAGCATATGCGGAAGCATGCAATTTTCAACACCCAATCAACAACAACAATGGATAGTAAGGAAAAATACATACACATATCACATTCTTCCATGTTTTATTTATTTATTCGGAACATTTTAAAATTTACAAGCCCTCCACTTTAGGGACATTTCGATTCGGTTCACAAGTTTCAAGGGGAAATCTGTCTCCTCTAGCAGAGATTTAACCAAAAAATGCCTCCCTTACGAGGACTTGCTACCTAGGCACCATCCACAAAACTTAACGGCATGGGAGATTGCGTTCGTTGGTTGAATCGTAAAAGGTCCTGTTGCCGATTCGAGCGTTCGTCGCGATGCAAACGTCACGGGCTTGGTTAATATCTATTATCCTTGCTCTGCTTTCGATAGATTTCGATTGAGATCGATGTTCTTTCTTTTAGGATTAAAGCACGCGTTTGGGCGTGATTGGATTGTTGCCTTGCTCCCAGTGCTGCTGGTTGATCTGCTTCGAATCAGGCGGTGAATTCGAGCCTGAGACAGCGTAATTTTACTTCCCGATTGGTCGACCACCGAGTGTTTGATAATATGCCTCTTGGTTACTGCCATTGAATAGATTGCGGTTTTGTTCGAACTGAAGATGCGCAGATGTAGGCCCATCATTTTCTTAGTGCATCGATTCGATTCGGGTTATGTTTCATCATCGTCAAGATTGGTTCTAAACGTGTTCTGTTCTGTTCGTCTCTTCTTTGTATTTGGCATGTTTCTTTGCTGCGTTCGATCACAATAGCCACTGACGAGAGGAATCGGCATTCAAAATGATGGTCCAAGCATTCCATCTCTAAGTTCTGAGGCACTGGTTTGATTGCGGCGCTTGTTTATCCAAGTACGTCCCTGTTCCTATGCTCTGCGTTTGAGTGATTATGGCCTGCATGTGAGTAACGGTGATCTGGTAAGGAATCGAGAGGCCAATAATGAAATTGAATTGGTTCTGTGGTGAACCGAGACTGTGATGGAGATCCGGGGATGGTTGCTGGCATCGACGGCAGGCGTTGAGGGGAAGGAGGTTTCCGGGAAGGAAGTTGGCATCTCTGGATCTCAAGGTTTCACTGGCAATATAGTTTTGTCTTATTTATTGATGACGCTTCATTCAGCTTTTTGAATAAGGGGAAGAAATCATCGACTCTGTAAAATCTGACAGCATATGAGCGGTTTCAACTATTGGAAGACTTCGATTTGATGCTCCCTTCCTCCAAGTTCTTTACAACTTGTCAAGTACCAAATTATATTTAATATGTTTCTCTAAATAGCATGGTATATTTATAAAGGATGATGTTTTTGAAATGAAACTCAGGTTGTTATAAAGAAACCTTGTTGGCTGACTACCTTTTCTAAAAGGTTTGATGTTTTGCGAAAAATATGGTAAGTTTAAAAGTCAGTAGTACTTCTCAAAATTTAATTTGAATTTGGGTCAAAACCAGAACTAATGATTATTTGGATTTAATGCGAATCACTAAATTCAACTTTTGACGAACCTACATTTGGTATATTTTTAGTAGGCTCGGCTTGCTAACTTGCATGTTTTGCAGCATGTTAAATATTTAACATAGCAAGAGTCAATATTTGAAGATTCTCAAAGGGAATTCATGCATATCATTGTTAACAGTGGTTACCAATGTAAAAAAATAAAGTATTTTGAAATGTAAGTTGTGACATGATTTCAAATCGAAAGCTTCAACACCATTAACATTTTCGGCTGCTTCTTTTAACATTCTTTACAAGTATAGTAAAGTGTTGTATAGAATTGCTTTTATCAGTGGGAGTGACTTATATTATCGTGTTGGTTATTATGTTTTAACGTTTCATAGTTGGTTCCATCTAGAAGGAACTGAAAATCAATTGAAATCATTTTATGGCATATTTTCTCATAGAAATAATGAGAAATCTTTGCAGGTGCATTACATTGCCAAAAGATTAATGATTAGATAGCAGGGACCTGAGAATTTATTTTTTGTTTGAAGATTTTGGAAATGTTAATTGATTTTGATCAAAGGACTGGAGTACATCATTGATCTTGTGAGATTTTGTTGGACAATTGCACCATTACTAAGGTCTAGAAGATTTGAACTTATGAATTCTTGTTTTGATACAATGTGAGATTTTGTGGGACTATTGTAACTGTTCTAAAAGCTCAAACTATTAGATAAATATGTGGTTTAATATATATGCATTTTGATCTTTTTTTTTTTTTTTTGACATGTGTATAAGGTATTACTAATTCTAGTAAGAAGTCTCGAGATCGGATGGCCATTTTGGGTATGATGGTTTTGCTAAAAGGATATCTTTCAAGGAAAATAACATAAAATATTACCGCAAGGTTAATATCATAAGAGACATATAAGGCGTAAGTGTCAATTGAGTTTCTCTGAATTTTTTTGAAGTATACAATTTTAGATAGAAATCAAAGGAGGACCGGACTTTAAAATAGCATTAATGGATCACATGAAGAAATGTTATTTTCGACTATGTCACCACATTGACCCATCCCGATAGAATAGCATATAGCACTTGTAGTCATGGTTGTCTGACATTGATTGAGAGAGGGGTTATGATGGCTATGGTTCGATGCTGTTGTTTTTGTGGGTGGTGGTTGTTTAATGTTTTAGCAGCCTTCAAGTTATTTTATAAAATTTGGTTTTTTCAAAAATGTCTTGCAATTAACGTTGCCCAAGTGAAAGGATGTTGAAAATACTTATGAACGTGAGTTAACATTAATAGCACAATATTTTAGTTTGTGAAATAGATTGTTATAAAGTTAATAAAACGAGACAATGCTAAATCACCAAGTTCGTTCATGTAATTATATTAAATTGGGCTTAGCACATCTTAGTTATAGTGATCATAGTTGAATGGTCAATATAGGTCTGTATTTTAATAATGACTTGTGATAGATGACTCTCTTAGAATATGCTATGTAAATATGCTATAGTCCTCTCTCCTCTCCTAATTTCATACGCTTACTATTTATCTAATGAGACCGTCCAAAGGAGAAGGACAGGAAGACTTACTCTCGATTCGTACGATTTCATTTGTTTTCATTTGTTTTGATCAGTTCAAGAATGATGTTTGGCTAAACTAGCTACGTGTTTTTTATTTAAGGATAGGTATTTCAAAATTATGTATACAAATTTTAGGTTGTTGAATTTCTTACATTATCAAGCCCAAAACATGGAGTGAAACGGCAAACTGTTTTTTCAAGCCTAGCCCTCGAAAATATTGTGAGAATATCTTTTATCGATATTCCTACCTTGATGCATGAATATTTTAAAGATTAAAAAAAAAAAGGGGGCCAAATTCTTATATGAAAAAAAAAAAATACATCACATACGGGCATAGTATCGTAAAACACCACAAGTTCTCTGATAATTATTTCCACTCATGTTTCGTTTTTTATTGTCAATTAAACATATAAATAAATGTTGCGTATCTGGGCAAGCTTCCGAAACACATGTTTTTGCATTGGGCGGGCTTGGGCCTAGGGAAGGTCCCTGGAAAGTCCGAACACGATTAGCTTCGGCCCGAACCCGTCTAGGTCCGCACGGTGATCAGGTCTAGTTCAAACTTTAAACCCGCGGCACATCAAAGACTTTGGTGATAGAGAATGCTTATACGCAATTTTGACATGTTTATTGAATATTGGATTGTTTGCCACTCCTCCCATATATTAGGAAACCCACTGTGATTTTTCACAATCTAATCGATGTGATGAATGAAACTATTTCTTGACTTTTTCGTGCATGTAAGAATCGTGTTGTTCACTAGATTTGATGACTTGCTAGCCGAAAAAAAAAAAAAAACAAAAAACAAAATTTTTGTGACATCGGGAGAAATGCTAATCCTTGCAAACAGATGGAACACTGATTCCTATTTTTTTACCCCTTTAAAATTTTAATGTTATATGCTTTCAGCTTTCTGACCTGGGAGAAATTATTCAAGATTAAAAGAGAGAGAGATCTATGCAAAGATGCAATGAAAATACAAGCTCCTGCACATTGAAGCATAAATAATCTTTCTTGCTTCGATACTTCCTCAGCATTTTATTGATTCGTATGTTTATAGATGAGGAGAAAAAAACACTCCCCCACACACTATTATTGTTGTCTCATAGTCACACGATTGATTGAATTAATATGCCATGCTTTGGTACTGATGTTGGTTCTAGAACAATGGCCTTATACAGTGACATTACATACACCTTCCAAAGTTAATCCACAGACTGGTCAAGTAGGATCTCGAAGAACGCAATGAAGTATGATTGCTCCATCACCGCGTTAAGGTCCGACACGAACCCGCACCTTAGCCCACCGCAAAACTCCGGAGAATGTTTTGCCACGGTGTACCCATCGTTCCATCTAGGATCAGGCCCTCCCTGGTGGCCAATACTTTGATGGCCATCCAGCCTTTAATCAGATGTAGTCGGCGATGTAATAAGGCCAATTGGGGCGGTATAATTGTCAGAGGATACCCATGAACTCGGCCTTTACATCACCATCGTAGGACTGGAGGTAGCCGAGTCCACTTGGAACTGGTACCGTTGTTGGTCGTGATGGTGGGGGTACATCCATTGGCAAGGAAGCTCTCGACTATGACAAGCTCCATCGGGTAGCCTCTTCCCCCACCTTCACTTTAATTGAACATCTCCAAGACCAACTCAAGTCCCAGAATCTTGTGTCCACACCATATCCAGATCCTATCTCGTCCCAGAATCTTGTGTCCGGAGTGTCGGAGGCATAGTCGAAGACTTCACAGCTAAAGTCTCGAGCTGCTCGTGTTGGTTTCAAAGCAATGTGGACAAAGGTGAAGAGAAGAAAGAGCTTCAAGCGTCTCATCTTGAAAAGATGTAAAAGTACCAATGGTGGGTTCGTGTAATCTTGAGTTTTTTATGGAGCATATACATAAGATGTCACAAGAATGAAATGAAACACACGAGATCCATTCAATTAATGTAATTGATTATTGTGTTTGCATATGTTTTTGTAATTATTCATTACCGTCGCAGTCTGTTTCTATGCCAGGAAAAGTCCTAAGAAAATTATAATCTTGGAATTATAATCTTGGAAGGGCATTACTCTTTGTATTTTTCTCTTCCTTCTAGAAATATATATACAATTCCTTTCATTTTTGTTTTTGTTTTAGAATCTATCCTTCTAGTCCAGGTAAAAAAGGAACGACACTTGAAATGCATGAGCAATCACATTGAAAACAAGTAGTCCCTCTGTCCCACCATTGTCAGTCTGTCACATAGGGGTGACCAATGAAAAGTGTTTTCACTTGATTCTTCAAGTATATGATTAGGAGGTATATTTTGTGTTTAAGGCTTGAATCATCTCGACCAACTGATATTCTATTCCGCATAAATAAAGATAATAGTCAATATAAAGGATATGGAGCTATTTTTTTTTATCAATATAAAGGATATGGAGCTATTTTTTATTTTTATTTTTTTTTATCAATGAACGGGTATACTGGAGCAATTTTCGAGAAAAAGAGAGTGAATCCATTTACCTGATCCTTAAAAAAAAATTGCCGTCGCGTTGGAGTTGCATTAATCATACATGAGAAATTACTCCGACAAGATATTACACCAAGTAAGAATTGAACATGAGACCGTGCATTGAGCCTAGATTTATTTGGGTCAATGATGATCTCTTGGAAAATGGACCCATTTCACCAGCAAAAGTTTTATCTGTTTACAGGAACAAACATCACATATAAATAGGTTGCATTAGTATTTAGTGAGTTCTGTAAATTAAAGACTCAAAATTAAAGATGCATGGAGTTTTGGTGATAAAGGTTATGGTGTTCTTGAAACAGAAGCGCATTTCATTTGTAGTATTCAAAATTCTTATCCCCACTAGATTAGGTTGGATTGCATAAAATAAAAGAACAGTATCTAGCCCCACCAAAAATAAACAATGGTATTAAAATGGTAGCGCAGGATATCAAGGGGTTGCTTTAATATCGTGTTGCCAATTGAATAATTGGTATAAAAAGTGGAATTGGAGTGGTCTTCCTAAGCTAATAAAGAATACTTATTGATAATATCGGTCACTAGGAAAAAAAATCCGCCTGTCATTTGGAGGCAAAAACAAACAAGAAGATCCGGTGATAATTGTGGACCACAATCAAAAGACACAAACGTTGACGGACCGGCCCAATCGACAATAAAAAAAAAATGGGCTAAAGATCTGGTAGTACGAATTTTAGCCATGGATTTTTGTGTTTTTATTATATAATACTATTATGAGAGAACATTTTATTTAAGTACAAAATCTAAAGCATGCCAAATTACATATCAATCGTCAAATAAGAATTTTTTGTGAAAAATCAAGATAGTTACCTCTTACACGAAGTAATGTTTGTATGATAAGAAGTTACAAACCTTTAATATTTGATACAATCCAATGCCAAAAAAATTACACAAGCAGCTTAAATCCACCATTGAATTAAGAGTGGGTAGTTATATTGCTCAAATCAATAAAACCCCTTTGATATTGGCGATTTATGCTTTATTTTTTTTCTCTTTAATGTGATGCACTTTATTGGATATCACTATTGTATATTGCTCATGCGATGGTGTTAGAGATTTGAATGTACAAGACAATGGAGAAGTTATAATCAAATTGACTAGACAGTCTTTTAGGGAAAATAATTAGGATTTTGGTGCATCATTTGAAAAAATTATAACTCATTGGCAAAAAAAAAAAAAAAAAAAAAGGCTTATTACTTGACTAAATTCCATACATAAAAATTTCAAACTTTTAATATGTTTCTTATCTTTTCCTTTAATGAAAAATTCAAATGTAAATTTTAATTTTTTGCGCTTTATTAGATGTCATTTGGTCCTTTCATATTCTAACAGATCAAGTTTATAATTACAAAAAATTTGCGGGGTGGAAGTCTACAAAGAGATCAAAAGAGGTCAAATATTTTATGGTGGTGTGATCATTATGTGTGGTTCCGGTACTACAAAGAGCGTCAAGGTACTGTTATTGATGCATATTATTTTGAATAAATTGTTATAGCAATGAATACGCAACTGCCAAGATAGTTAAGATCTTAAATCAAAAAATTAACTCCTACAGTTAAACTGGATGTGCTTTATTGTTTGCCTCTCCCATTTAAATAATTTCAGAGGATGCATATTGTTTCTCTCTCTCTCTCTCTCTCTCTCGTTATTTTATAGATCACGTTTTTCTCTTTTTGGAGGCTTGCAGAGCAGACCCAAGGAGAAGAACAGAGAAATTTCTTGCAAAGGTTGGATTGGTCGAAAAATTGGGAAGCAAGTATGACGTGCTTTTCTGGTTCAGTTTGCTTACTAAGTGCGTCATGGCCACCTCTTCTTTTGCCTTCTCAAGCCCTATATATACCTCGCTTCTCACCCCCTCCCCCTTCTCTCATCACCTTTCTCTTCATATCTCAAAACACACAAATTACAAAATCACTCCCAATTTAATTTGAAGCAGTGTTCGTCAAGCTTGGTGAAATGGCAATGTCGTCAGAGAACGAATAGCCAGTGAAGGCTTTTGGATGGGCAGCCAGAGATTCTTCGGGACATCTCTCTCCCTTCAAGTTCTCAAGAAGGTAAGATACCTTTATTTTTCTTTTCTTTGTTTCTGTTTTCTTGGTGCAGCTGAAAATCCAACAAATGTGAGATCTTTTTTTCTCAAGATGCATTAATTGTCTTCTTTATAGGGCCACCAGAGAAAAAGATGTGACTTTTAAAGTATTGTACTGTGGTATATGCCATTCTGATTTCCACAACGTCAAAAATGAAAGGAGAATAACTTCTTATCCTGTTGTACTTGGGTATGAGTTCTAACTAATGTCATCCTTTTTGTTTTACTTAAATAAATAAACAAAAATTGTTAAAGAAGTAATTTTACCAATTAGCCATTAGGCATGAGATTGTTGGTGTGATCACTAAAGTAGGCACCAAAGTGACAAAATTCACAATTGGAGACAAAGTGGGTGTTGAGTGTATGGTCGGATCGTGTTGCTCTTGTGCAAATTGCAAAGACAATCTTGAAAATTATTTCCCCAAGATGATCCTATCCTATGGTGCAAAGTACTACAATGGAACCACCACTTATGGTGGTTACTCAGACATCATGGTATCAGATGAGCATTTTGTAATTAAAATCCCTGACAACTTGCCTCTTGATGGTGATGCTCCGCTCCTTTGTGCTGGGATTACTGTTTATAGTCCATTGGAGTACCATGGGCTTAATAAGGCTAGAATGCACTTAGGGATTGTTGGGCTTGGTGGGCTTGGGCACATGGTTGTAAAGATTGCTAAGGTCATGGGCCTCAAAGTGACTATCATCAGTACCTCACCTAATAAGAAGAAGGAAGCCGTGGAGCATTTAGGAGCTGATGGATTCTTGGTCAACCATAATACATAAGAGATGCAAGTATGTTAGGTACACAACAAATTATTTTCTTTTATCATGTATAGGGATAAGGATAAAATGAATATAGATTAATGCTAACATCTTTTATAAACTGCAATCTGCAATGGATACAGTGGATGGCATCATCGGCACTGTCTTTGTAGTGCATGCTCTTTTGCTTTTGATCGGTCTCTTGAAAACTAATGGCAAGCTTGTCATGGTGGGTGCACTGGAGAAGCCACCTTGAGCTACTTGCTATGCCACTTCTCATGGGTAAGCCTAAGCAAGTCTTTTAAAATTTTATCATTTGTCGAAGAAAAGACTACCTTCATTTTGGTGTTCAAGATGAGATAACGACACCTTTAAGATTTAGTAAAAGGTAACCTCCAAGTTTTTTACGGATGGGAAAAGTAACAAGTAAGACTTACAATGACATAAAGAAACATTGGGGAAGGAAGTGCCATTGGAGGGATTAAAGAGACACAAGAGAAGATGGATTTTGCAGCAAAGCACAACATAGTCACGGATATTGAGGTTATTCCTATGGATTATGTGAATATTGCCATGGAGCGCTTGTTAAAAGCAGATGTTAAGTATCGATTTGTCATCAACATTGCCAATTCATTGAAGCCAATCTAATGATCATTTCAACAGATTACTACTTGGTTGCGCTTGGATGAAGATTAGGTCTCTTTATCTTGTTTTCTCAAGTTCATGTTTTACTGCTAAGATGATATTTCCACTTCATTATTTGCTTCTACTTAAGTGTGGTGATCATTGTCCCCTTTGGAATAATAACCACTACTTTGTATATAGAGCAACCACGTTTTAGGTTGCTATTCTAAAAGTATGCAAAAGAATTCATTTATGTGTAGTAAGAAATTCTTGCACTCAAGGCCAATGCCCTTTCTCAATATTTTCTATGATTGTGTGAAGGAAAAATTAAACAACACCAAGGATTTGGTCGATTAACAAGACGTTTCAAGATCCAATTTCTCATTCGATAACAATTGTTAAAGCATCAACAATATGCTTAACCCACATAATATGCCATACTATTTAAAGAATATGTCATGAAAAATTGAGAAAAACTATCGATGTAGTTCTAAAAATAATTTGTTGAAATTAAAAAAAAAAAAATTGTCACTAACTTGTGTCACAACACCACTTTGCATCCACAACTTTAAAATTTGACACTATCCTGAGACTTATAATTAGATTTTAAATTACATCATATATTAGTTGATGTATAGTTTACGAAATTGTCATCTTCTTCAAAAATACATATCAATAAATAAGTACATATGAAACTGATGCATTTGTCCATTCTCAACCATAAGGAAAACAAATTAATGGAACTTTCTTGGAGGGCTACTTAGATGTATTTAGAGCTTATACAAATTTTATGTGAGTGGGAAGTTTAGAGGAACTATTCAATTCAATTGCTATATTCCATAAATTTCAAAGAACCATTATGTTTCTAAACTTTTAAAATTTGTATTTTACACTAGACACGTGTAATCTAAAACATTTCAACTCCCAATTCTATATTCAACATACTGGAGTTAATTCTATCTATATATTTACAATTATCCTAAAGACATTATTCTAAAACTAATCAACTTCCAAGAACATATCTAATGTGATTCTTCTAAAAGACTACTAATGACCTTGCCCTCATTTGTCGACCCTCCTAATAACTAATAAAAAGAGAGAAATGATATGAGTGATTTTTATTTTTTTTAATGATTAATGTGATTCATGAACTTTGTGATTCTTGAATTTTTTTTGTTTGTCCTATCAAATCCCTTAATTTTAAAAGTTTGGTCGTTACAGTCCTTTCGTTCATTGTATCGCCACGCACATATTTGTAATATAGATTGTCAGGTTAGCATTTATTGGGCCAAAAAGTGATGTGAACTATCAGCCTGCTCTCCCAAGTCAGCGCTTATTTTTAGCTTTCTTAGTATTTCTTTTTTTGGGCTGACATGTGACGTTTCCTCTTTCCAGAGGAAAAGATAAAGGAAAGAGTCTTTTTTTTTTTTTTGGTCGAATAAAGGAAAGAGTTGAATGGTAAAAGAAAAATTCGATCGTTTTAATAAAATGAAGGAATGCTGAGCAAGTTGTACTTGTCCGGCATCCGGGCTCTGTGAAAGTACGATTGATTATGTTGGGTCTATAAAAAGCAACGCACCGAACTTCATGTCCAAACTGATGCAAATTCAATAGCCCGTCAGAGGGCAAAGTGGGCCTGAGTCCACTTTAATCAATTCGAAGCCCGGGACTTTCGAAAGCACTCTCAGATGCACGAAAACGAGGCCCAAGACAGGGTTAGCAGCTTGCTTTTTTCAGCTAGTCGACTCGCGATCCCACCTCGAACTTGGTCATGCTACGAGTTCCGAATGAGTTGAAAAGGTTACCGAGTTTTGACTTGTGAACCCATGAGATTTCACGAGTTGGCTAGTTGGCTCGCGATCTTAATTTTATGGGCCGTTTCTTATGTTTTATATGCGATTGATGCATTTGAGATGAAAAATGTTTCTATATTGAGTATGATTAAGAGCCCGAAATACTTATTAACGAAATTACTAAAACATTACCAACCCATCAGTAGATGTAAAAGTGTTCAACTTTTAATGCAAATTAATCAATGCAAAAGACATTGAAAACCACATGTACAATAAGATGAGGAGTGGTGCCGTCTGAACATCACTTTTTAACTTGTGTTTGCCGAGCGATTCCTTTCCAAGAGCATTCATCTCTAGTTTGACTATAATGCACTAAATCAATCAACTTTTCGAGAGATAATGGATCCCGCACATTATATCACAAGGTTTATTTAAGATATTTTGTGCATTATAGTCGAGTTTTTTGTCAATAGTGTAGCATTGGAATAAAATTTCAGTTATTACTAGCAGACGTTAGTGTTTGATGTATTGCGAACTGTCTTTGATATGCGAAAAGATTACCCTATTTTGATTTTATGCAAATTTTTTCTGATAATAAACACCAGTATTTGTAAATTCATTTTTATTTGGATTTTGTGGAATTTCTTACTTTTTCTTGGAATTTTCAGAGTCTTGGAATTTTAATTTATAAATTGGAAAAAAAAAAAACAAATAATTGGCCCTCCAGAGTGACAGGCCTTGCCTAGCCAGATGATTGGACCTCTAACACTTTGCATCCGAGCTGTAGAAAGAACCTGGAAATTATACATCCAGGAGGAAAATTTCAACAAATTATTCATTAGTCAATTGATATAGCAATGTTTTGAATGGGGTGTCAATGGTTCGGTTTGGTTCGATTTTTTTGAAAAACCGAACTAAACCGAACCGATAGAAAAAACTTCGAACCGAACCGAATTGAAATTTCGGTTCGGTTCGGTTCGGTTCGGTTTTTCGGTTTTTGGTTTTCAACTTTTAGTTTTCGGTTTTTTTTTTTTTTTTTTTTTTTTTTTTTTTCTATTGTATTTCCAAGAAATAAGCTCTTATCGATTTATTGGTTTGGTTCAGTTCGGTTAACCGATAAAATCCGAACCGATAAAAAAAAAATTCGGTTTTTAATGAGAACCGAACCGAATGAAAACCGAACCGAAAAAGCCGAATTTTTTGGTTCAGTTCGGTTCCGTTTTTGTTTCGGTTTGGTTTTTGGTTCGATTTTTGACACCCCTATAGTGGGCACAGAGGGAGGGACGAGATTCCACGTTGGTTAAATTGCTAGTTATTAATAATTTTCTACATAAGCCCCACATCAACATATTTTACGGTTGTTTAACGGTGTTAGTGTTAGATCAATAATTTCAGTCAAGTATTAAACGGAAGCTCACATTGAGCATAACTTGAAAAGTTGAGGTATTTAATTGTTAAAAAAGAAAGGATTTAAAAACTTAATTGGAAAATTGACAAAGTTTTGTCGTACTATGTTGGGATAATGACACAAATAGTCCTTGAACTTTGATCAAATGTGCCGTTTGGTCCTTGAACTTTTAATTTGTTCAATGTGGTCTCTAAAATATAATCCAACGTGCAATGTGGTACATGAACTTTTAATTTATTCAATGTAATCCCTGAACTTTTGGTACATATTCAATCCAATTCTCGAACTGTATGAAAATGTTCAATGTAGTCTCTCGTCTTGAAAAATTATGGAAGGACTACATTAAACACTTTCATATAGTTCAGGGACTAAATTAAACATGTTCCAAAAGTTCAAGGACTATATTACACATTGGATTAAAGTTCAGTGATCAAATTGAACAAATTTAAAAGTTTAAAGACCAAACTGCACATTTGGCCAAAGTTCATGGACTATTTGTATCCATTTCCCTACTACATTTGAAAAGGTCCTTCCACAAAGGGCCTCTATTTCTCCATCCGCAGGTTGCAAGGACTACATATATGTTCTTCGTGATAATCAACCACAGGTTTGAAAAATGCAGAATAGGAATAGGTATGGCGTCAAACCAAATTTTTAACACTTACATGCATGTGTAAGCCCAATTGATCTTACTTGTTGAATTTCATGGCACGTGATTGAATGGTTAATATGGTCTTGGTTCATGTGCGTCAAGAGCAATCACATATTTCTCTTACTAAATTGATATTCAAAGTGATGACGCGAATTTTGATTAAGCCTTGAATGTGACCCCCTTTTTTGACAACCTAATCACATTATGCTTCATTGCTTGACGTCGACACCAATCTTGTGCGCTAATGTGGACAAGTTTTCATATATTTTTGAATTTTTATTAATTTTCTCTCTTTTCTTTTTCTTTTTCCTTTTTCCTTTTCTTTTTCTTTTTTTTTTTTGCATTCACCGGCCATTGCCAAGCTCATCAATGGCTGATGATCGCCGGCCTCAAGCAAGGACCACCCTCAAGGTGTTCCTTGCCCGATGCCAACAAAGGAAAAAAAAAAAAAAAAAAAAGAGTAAAGAGGGAAGGAAAAAAGGAAAAAATTAATAAAATTTAATCAAAACTCTAAATTTTCGCAGCCATACCTCAGGTGGGTGGAACCATTTGGGGTTTAGCTAATGGATTACAAAATCTAGACTTAGCGGCCTTTCTCAAATTTATACCAATTCGCAACTTAGGTTCACCTTTTTAGCATGCAAATGATTTTTATCTAGAAGTTGCCACTAATTAGTTTATAGTGGGTCGAGTTAGATACCAAGCAAAGCATCGGGATTAAATAAGTTCGAGGACTTGATTTCGTTAGATTACTCTAATGTTCTTTTGGTACATTTTCTCTTTTATTTTCATTTTTTTTTGTAGGTAGCTTGAATTGATTTTAAGCTATCCCTAACATGCAAGGTGGTCATGCGGGTTGTTCATCCATTAGTGAACACTCAATAATCAAGGCAATAAATAAGTTGCAAGTATAAGCAAGGAATACTTACCTCGATGCAAACACAAGTATTTGCAACAAATATTAATTAGAAATACACATTTAACCTAAACATTATTTCTAATTGTCACAAAACTCCACTCAAATCTCTTTTCGGGTTTTCTCTTATTTAAATGAAAAATAAGCTATATGTCATGCAATTTAATTAACTGGTCTAATTAGAGTTCTTTCCGGTCCTCAATATGTCTTCAAAATTGCTCCCTTCTCTCTACACCGGTAGAGTCGCCTCTCCCATGGAGTTTCTCTCTACGCCCTCTGGGTGGTAGTCTTTCCAAACCCTAATCCCAAGATATCTAGACTCCATTCGTCCCACAATGGCAAATCCATCCCGTCAAACCCCCAGAAAATAATTACCCATAACCCATAAAATCCGAAAACCCTTAAACCAAACCAGAAAATTTAGAAACCCTTCAAATCAACTGCCATTGCCGCTTTCCCTCATCCTCTTACTGAGATCGCAACTGTGTTTTGAAGGGAAGCATGCAATGGCTCACTTCTCAAAGGGACTAAGCCCCCACTCATCTTCCAGTTGGAGCTCCCTTCAATCGCACACCAGGAACACATCCAAATTAGGTACGACGTCCTCATGAGCTGATTCTGCAAAAGAAAGGTTGAAAATGGAGAGTGATGAGGAAAACCAAATTCGTGTAGCAGCTTTGTGTAGGAGTCTGGGGCATTTATGGTCAGAAAACGATGTGGTAGCTGTAAGGGAGGAAGCCCCAACAGATAAGATTATCGAATGCCAACATACTCTATTCGGTAAGTTACTATCGAAGCCGAATGTAAACTTCCAAGCATTTTGTAACACGATGAAGAAGGCATGGAAACTAGAAGCAGTCGAAATCTCCCAAAAAGAACCTGGGTTTTTCTCTTTTGTCTTTGAATCAGAAGTTGACAAAGGGTTATAAAATCTGGTCCCTGGTCATTCGCAAGCAATTTACTGGTTCTGAAACAATGTGTACTTGATATTCCCGAACACTGCTATGACTTTTCACGGTATGATTTTTGGGTCCACATTGTTGGCCTGCCTCCTAGTTGGATTATGGAAGAAGTATATACTGATGTGACTGGAAAAGTGGGGAAAGTGAAGGAAATTCAGTTAGAAAAAAGATGAAATCAGCTCTATAAAATAGGAAAAGCAAGAGTTGAACTTGAACTTGCAGCTCCTCTTAAAACAGGGGCTCTTGTGAAGATAGGGGAGAAAAAGCTATGGGTGGAGTTTAAATATGAACGCCTCCCCCACTACTGCTATTCCTGTGGAAAGTTAGGGCACTACACCTCTAATTGCGAAGAAATACCCTATGAAAAAATGGAATGGGTAGCAAATAGACCAGGGAAATACGGGCCGTGGCTTAAATCAGAGGTAAGGGACAGGAGCCCTCATTGGGAGGCTTTATATGGAACAATAATATCTACTTCAGAGGAAGAGGACTACGTACTTGAAATTCCCATCTAGTCTAATCTTGAGATTGTGGGTTGTAATGGACCAGATCCTGGACCTAATCGAAGCAAAAAAAAGGGTAGGAAATCCATCATCAGATGAAAACAGAGCAGAAGATATGAGGGAAATAGCAGCTAGAACAGCAGCAAGGAAACAACCATTGTACTTATTAGACTCGACTGATGCAGGGCAGACTGAAACAGGAGGCATTCACAGAAAGGGGCCAAAGCTAACAAGAGCAAAAAAACAGAAGAAGAGTGAGGACTCAAGCTCGTTAATAATAAAAGAGATGGAACTACTAGAGACACCTATCCAGCTGGTGAAAGAGGGGAATGATTGGGCTCTGGTGGCTGGCCCTAATAAGCCACCGGCGACATTATGAAGATTGTGAGCTGGAACTGTTAGGGGCTAGGCAACCCCCTGACGTTCCAAGAGCTTCGAGCCTTAGTGGCTCTTGAAAGGCCTAATGTGGTTTTCTTGATGGAAACCAAAAACAAGGAAATCATGGTGGAAAGGGTAAAGAGGAGACTTAACTATCAGCAGTTCTTTTTGGTTCATCCTATAGGAATAGCCAAGGGATTAGCACTCATGTGGAATGAAGAGATTTAAGTGAAAGTCAATTGCAGCTCAAATTATTTAATAGATACGGAATGTGAAGACCCAACCAGTGGCAAACTAATGAGGATTACCTTCCTTCACACACTGACAAACTACTAGGTAAGAACCCAGTTATGGCAACAACTACGATGTTTTCACACATCAAATCGACTACCGTGCCTTTGTATGGGAGATTTTAATGATACTCTATATAATTGGGAGAAGGAAGGTAAAAGGGAGACGGATTATTACCGAATTGCAGCCTTTCGGGATATGCTAAATGAATATTCACTGATGGATATTGATAGTAAAGGCTGTATGTTTACGTGGACTAACAATAGAGAAGGGGAGGAGTTGGTAAAAAAGCGATTAGACAAAGCAATATGTACTATGGAATGGCGGGTTACCTTTCCAAATGCTGAAGTTTTTGCATTACCAGCGGTGGGGTCGGATCACAGCCCCCTTCTTCTCTCCTTATATCCTATTCATGGCAAAAGAAAAAGAGAATTCAAATTTGAAGCTTACAGGTTAGATGAAAAAGAATGTTGGGATGTTGTTATGGATACTTGGGCTGAAAAATTTCAAGACCATAGAAGTTTGACACAGAAAATCCAGCAAGTAACAAAAGGGCTAGCTGAATGGAGCAAATAGAAATTTTCTAACGCATCATGTCAAATTAAAGCACTCAAGAAGTGCCTAACGGAAGTAGCAAACAGCAACTCCAGAGAAACCAGCAAAGGAGAAATCCAGATGTTAAAGGCAAACATTGATCAACTATGGAGGCAGGAAGAGATGTACTGGGGACTAAGGTCCCGAATCAATTGGCTCTAATGGGGAGATAAAAATACGAAGTATTTCCATGCCACTACAATTCAGAGAAGGCAACGAAACAAAATCACAATGCTGAAGGTTGATGAACGGGCTGGAGTAGGGATCCCAAGGTGCTCAAACAACACATTAAAGACTAATATCGTACTCTCTATGACTCGGTAGGATCAAGGAATCTCCAGCCCATATTAAATCAATGCCCAACAGTCGTCATAACGGAGATGAATGAATACTTGATGGCTGATATATTTGAGGAGGAGGTCAAAGAAGCTGTTTTCCAACTAGGCTCCCTAAAGGCTCCAGGACCAAACAGTCTAAATGGGCAGTTCTACCAGCACTTCTGGGAGGATATTAAAATGGATGTCATGCTTATGGTCCAGGAATTTTTTCAGTCAGGTAATCTTGATCCCATTCTCAACAAGACATACATTGCTCTTATACCAAAAGTTAAAAATCCAGAGAATATAAGCCAATTCAGACCAATCAGCTTATGCAATTTCAGCTATAAAATCATATCGAAGGTACTAGCAAATAGATTAAAACAATGGCTTCCACAGATAATTTCACATGAACAAAGTGCTTTTGTTCAAGGTAGACAAATCCAAGATAATATCCTAATTGTTCAAGAAGTGCTGCATTAAATGAGAATCAAGAAGAGGAAAAAGAAATTTCAGGCAATATTGAAGCTGGATATGCAAAAAACATATGACAGAGTGGAATGAGACTTTCTTCAAATGAGCATGCTAAAGATGGGCTTTTCTAACCAGTGGGTTCATTTGATTATGCAATGTGTGTCAACAGTTTCTTTCAATGTGAAAGTCAATAGAGAGCCAATAGAATATTTTTTTCCTACACGTGGAATTAGACAAGGAGATCCCCTATCACCCTACTTATTCATATTGATAGCCAATGTACTCTCATGGATGCTACACTAAGCCCTGGAAGACGGATGTATTAAAAGAATCAAACTAAACAGGTATTGTCCTACGCTATCCCACCTCCTGTTTGCAGATGATGCTATTTTCTTTATGGATGGGACTGTTAGAGAATGTCAAAGTTTGGCAGCTGTCCTAAATCAATATTGCTATGCGACGGGGCAAGCAATTAATCTTAATAAATCAGGTATGTTCTTCAGCAATAACTGTCCACAGGAGTTGAAAAGGAATATGACCCAAGAAATGAGAGTGCCAAGCATTGACAAAGTTGGAAAATACCTTGGCATACTGTCAGACTGTGGAAAAAAAGAAGAAGACATGTTTGCATGGATTTTGGCAAGAGTAGACATGAAGCTAGTGGGATGGAAAGAAAAATATTTGTCTAAAGCCGGGAATTATACCGTTAATAGTGGTTATAACAGTATGCACAACAAGTCCCCACAATAGGACATAAACAAAGCATCATCCTCATACCAGCCTCCCCGTGCCCTATGGACAAGACTATGTAACTTATCAATCCCCCCCAAATTGAAAATATTTCTGTGGAGTCTATGCTAGGACGCAGTACCAACAAAAGAAAAACTCTATCAGAGGAAGATCTTACCTGACTCGCTATGCCCTCTCTGTTCTAAACACCTTGAGACAGTCAAGCACATCTTTTTTTTTACTGCAAAATAGCCCAGAGAATATGGTTAGATCATCGAAGTAACCTCAACCACAGTACAAGCACGGTTACCAGAATCGACAAATGGTTGGTGGAATTTTTAGAAGTAAAAACACACTCACCTAATGAAGAACTAGTCATAGAGGCGCTTTGGCAGATCTGGAAAAACAGGAACAATTTCGTCTTTCGGAATAGGAAGGCACAACCCGAGGCTTTAATTGAAAGTGCCCTAGCACAAAATCAGAATTATCAGCGCTGGAATACGCGCAAGAGAAAAGAGACGAGAGAAATGGCGACATCACCTGCGAAATGGATAGTGCCGGAAGACCCAGATTTGAAACTGAACGTGGACAGCTCGTGGGTGGATGGAGAAGAGCTTAACTCGATTGCTGGCATTCTTCAAGACTCCAACGGCATCATTGTAGATGGATTTGCCAAAAAAACTCACGCATCTTCGTCCTTGCAGGCAGAAACCCTAGCCCTACTTCATGGGCTGCTCCTGCTGAAATAGAGAGAAGCACTTCAAGCAAACACAACACACGAACTGAGACGGAGTGTATTTTGCGAAAGTGATTGTCGCACGCTGGTTGACTCTGTTCTGAGTTGAAAAGAAGCACCATGGGCCGTGAAGGAACAAGTACAGGAATGCAAACAAATTTTGGCCCAACTGACCAAAGCAAGTGTTGCCTTTTGTCCGAGAGAAGCCAATCATGCCATAGATTAGGTTGCAAAGGCACTACGCCTTAAATTTCTTCCTTCCAATTGGTAGCGTGAACCACCCACCCCCGTTTGGACTATCTTATGTTTTGATTCCAGCTTATCTTTTCCATGTAAAGATCGTCGTTTTTAATGAATGAATGAAGCTAATTATCAACAAATAAATAAATAAATAAAATGGTCTAATTCTAATGGCGGGCAATTTCTAATTAAATGGACCAAGCAATAATTACTAAATAACATGCATTTTATGAACCTAATTTTATATTACATGCACATGATATTTTTGTGTTTTTAATTGAAATTCGTAATTAAAAATTGTTAAAAATAAAAATCTACCTAAAGTGAGGTATTATCTATTTTAAGTTAGGAAGTAGATTAACCTAAATCCTATTTTAACTTATAAACTTATCTCAACCGGCAATTCAATTCAAAAATATTATCTAACATGCATTTTAATTTAATTAGAAAAGATTCAGAACTATTGTATCATGCAATTATATCTAGAAAACCAATTCTAAATGACATGACATGCAATGCAATTATTTTGGTATCTTCGGGATAAGAAAAAAATCAAAGCAAGATAATTAGCAAATCATTTGAGCTCAAAGGTGTCATCCAATTAATTCCATATACGGAAACAATATCTAATTACCTAGAAATTTTACAAATAAAATTGATAAATTGATCTTAACTCTTAAAGATCAAAATATCAACTTTAAGAATTCCCGCTAAATCAATAATTCCATCTAACATCTTATAGATAAAATCAAATATTATATGCGATTGCAAATTACATCCTAATGGATAATATGCCTATCACTTGAAAGGATCGGATTAGATATCAATCTATGTAAAATAGGCAATAATCAAATAATCACATTTTGAAATAAGATTTACCTAATTTTGCAGATATGATTTCCAAATATGAATCAGTGGATGAATGGTGATGATGGACGATGGCTCACGGTGTCGTTGGCGATGGCTTGCGGCACTCGTCGGTGGAGAGGGTTCTCCGTGTGGCTATCTCGGTACACCTAATGGAATAGAACGATGACAAGTGAAAGGAGAAATTTGCGGGGCATTGATCGGGGTCGCCACCAGAGTTTTTTTTTTTTTTTTGGTCAGCTAAAAGCTACTCGAGTTGACAAGTGGTTGCTTTGACAAGGCTAGGATGCTTCGACAAGACTAGGACTTCCTTGGTGTTGGGCTGAAATTCACTGGTACAGCAAGAGAAAATTCACATGCCAAGAACTTGTAAAGTGGCTGTGACGATGGGGCGTGTTGCAGGGGTTATAATATCAATAATGGGACCCTACATTCACATTATTCCCATATTTAGTTGATTTTGTTAACATTTATTATCCACCTTATGTTACGTGATGACTGCCCATTATATTGTAATCGCCCAAAGGGTATGATAACGTCTCGATGGAAGACATTACATGAAGGGGTGCGAACGGGGATATAAAAATAGGGTCTAAGCCAAATCCTCTTTGTTATTGGAAAACATACATCACGTTCGAGAGGAAGATTGGCTAGCAATACCCATTCACCATTGGTTTAAATTCAGGTTATTAATTGAACTACAACAATGGCTGGAGTTTAGTAAATTATTTTCACGTTTCCGCATTTGACTCTGGACTTATGGCAATGAGAAATTCTTACAGCGGGCGCCAGAAATTGTCCGAATTTGCCGATGGGGCTTGCTGGACTCAACAACAAGAGCTGCTTCGATGGGGGTGCAAGGGGAGACTGTCGCGTGCCTCCACGGGCAGCTAGTGCGATGCTACTGTGTTGACTCGGCCAGGCTGGTTTCACGGGAGCAGCCGACGTGGTGGTGGTGAAGATCAGGACAGCGGCTTGTCGTCTCGGTCCAGTGCAGTGGTTTGGCATCGTCGGCAGCAGCTCATCGAGCCCAACAGTACAGGTGCGACGCCGCCGCAACAAAGGACGACGATAACAACGCTGTGCGGGGCGCTGGGTTCGAAACAGAGAGCAACGCGTTAGGTTACGGGTGGACAAGCATGGCGACGATTCAGAGACGGCACGGGAACAACTTGCATCGGGGTGAAGCTCGCAGCAAGAGAGCAGTGTCGGTCGTGGAGATGGAGGAGCGAGCTAGGTCGCGGTCGTTCGGGGAAGAAGACACTCCTCTTTTTCTCCCTCTCTCCTCTCTATGTTGTGGCCAAAAGAGAGCTCCTATTTTTCCGTCTGCTAAAGGTCCCTTTTATAGGGAGAGGGCTCGAACTGTCAAGGAAAGAAAGCAGATTTTATTTCCTCTTCTGGACGCTCAAAATATTATATTCCGTCCTTTTCTTCACCGTGATTGTTTTTATTTCTTCCTGATCACGCCTATGGACGCGTGGAATCTTCCTCGATGGCATGCTTTTCGACCAATCCTCTCCTTTAAGTATTTATATATCCTTTCTTTCTTTGTATAAAGATATTGAAAGAGACAACGTCGCAGTCCTTCCTCATGAACAGCAAATATTGTCGATGTATTGCTCAAATAATGAGATCAAATATATGTCCCTGCGTGAGATATTACCCCTTACTCAAAATCCTTTCTTGTCCCCTCTGCACGCCTGTACCCTTTTCGCTTCGAAAACTTGAATGTGCCCAAGATATTGCTTCCCATTTCATTTTATGGCCGAATTCTCATGATTTCTGCATAATATTACTCTCTGATTTTTCAGTTTTGATTATCCGCATGCGGCGCTTGCAATTTTCGGCCACTGGGGAATTCATTGGCTTTGAATTTTACACTTCCGTGGGCTCAATCTAATTCTTCACCTTACAGGCTTCATTAAGCTCAGCAGGCTAAGTCACTAAGCACCTAATTAAAGTCTAATCCCTACCCTTAAACTATCCACCGAAGGTGTCATGCATTGATAATCGAAATTAAGTGCAATCAGTTATCAATTCAATTACAAAAAAGTCAAATAGACATGCATTGAGGCTAATTAGCCTTAGAAACCACAAGATCAATTAGTTGAAACTTCTCTGTTTTTACTTGATTCTGACCATCTAAGTTTTGATCCAAATGAAGGCTTGATGAATTCCAAATCAAGGGATTCCAACTCTTAATTAAAGCTTAAGATGTCCTCTTTAAATTTTATAAAGATCAATTTCTTAATTGTGGCCCAATTAATATAGAAAATTCGATTAAACTCCATTACTCTAGATTTTACCCTGTTCTCATCCGTTTCTATTAAAATCTAGAAAAAAAAAATACTAGAAGACAACCAAATGGCCCCCTAATTGACAGACAACTATATGCGTTTAACAATTTTTATGTTTTGAATTTTTGTAAATCGATCCACCAATCATGTGTAGTTATGTAATTTACCCTGAGGATTCAATTTGTATCAGTTTGTAGGCTAAATCTGAATTTCGTCTTATTTAATTTAATTGACCAACTTACCCTAAGTGATTTTTTTTAAAAAAAAAATTCGTGTCTGCAGTTCAACATCACTCCTACAAACTTTCATATTTTGAGCTTTTGTAAAGTCGTCCTCCATATTTATCATTTGCAGAGCAAAATATCATCATCGAATCCATTTAATATGTTCTCAAATCATGATTCATGCAATATCATCTTAGAGCTAATTGGCCCTCACATGAACATCCAATCAAGCCACTAAGTGTTTCGGCTACCTCATGACAGCAAAGAATTCAATATACAAATCATGCTATTAAGCTAGGTCTAATGCTAATTCTCAAGTATTATTATCTAAACATGCAAAATCTTGTTTGATTGGCATGAAATTAACTAAAATTAACTTTGATAGTCATCTAGGATACTCCTGCCAGCAAGGAATTGGAGTTCTAAAGTTTATCAAACAATCATAAATCTATAGACATCTTATTCTAATTACACCAAATCCCAACGTATCCTAACTTAAGATTAATCATAAATTGAAGATTATGATCAAATTAAGTATTTTAGGAGTCATTTCGAATTCTTACAAGAACTAGAGCTCCTACCTTTGTTTAGGATCATTGAATGACGAAAAAGCAAATCGAGCGAATTGAGGTGTTCCAATGACTGAAATGGAAGGCGCCTACAACAACTTGGCCAAGGACAAACCAAGGAACATGGTTGCGTGAAGAGGCCAGTGTGTCAATGTCGAAATTGATACGGCGATGGTAAGGAACCGGCAGGAGGGAGGGAGGGAGAGAGAGATAGAGAGAGAGAGAGAGCTTTTCTTTTCAAATTTTTGTGAGAATGAAATTGTGAGAGAGGGGTGGTCGGCCAAGACTAAGGAAGAGGGAAAAAATGGAGGCAAATTTCAAATAAGCCTCTAATCATATCCCTTGATATTAATTTTAATCCTATTGTCACATTCAATCCTTAATGAGCCAAAAAATGATATTGTTGGCTCTTTTTAGGCCACATGGATCAAGGAGAGATGACATGTCACATCCTAAGGTCTTGATTATAGGGAAAATGAATGGCTAAGATTAGCCTTTCTTAAGGATTGATGATAATGGGATTTTTGTAAACAAAGGGGATAGAGGGCTGGTCATAGGGTCTTGTGGACCGAATGTGATAAATTTTTGGTTGACTTGGTTCAAAATTGATCAAACCAAGTTGATTGGGTTGACCCGAGATCTCTCAATTGTCCTATTTCTCTTCAAATCAACATGAGCTGGGCTATCTTGCTTTGTTTGGCCCATTGGGTCGAAATGGGCTTTAGCCCTTTAGGCCAAATCAGGTTGACCCTGGTTCGACTCGTTGTTCCCGATTTGTCATTTTATGCTTGACTTCTTCAAATTTTCCAAATGCTACACAAATTGACATTGAAATTGAATTAATTTAGCCCAATGTTTAAAATATGCTCCTTGACTTCATCGTGAAAAGTCAACTCTAGCCATAAACTCATGTTTGAATGTTGACCATCCTCTCCATGTCAAGAATAAGCGAAATTGGGTTTGAAATGTTGAATTATGATAGTCCCTTAATCAAATGTCTAAAAAAAATCAAATAAATGAATTTTGGAATTCTTTAATCGAGGGTCAAAATCTTTTGTTTGACTAAAAGTCAACCCTTGATCCATTGTAAAAGTGATACCTATATACAAATAGAGTAGATTGCTCTATATTTCTATATACTCTAATGACACACAACTGACTCTTTTTTGTCGAGAAACAGGCTTGCTGCCATTAGGAATCTCAACTTGAGTTTTAACTTTGTTGGACTTGTCCGCGAAAATTTAAGTCAACAACGAATATCCAAAATGGAAGAGGAGTTGCCGATCTCACATTTGATGGGGGAGCTGTTTGATTGATTTCTCAAGGGGATTCGAGGAACAATGTTTTTCATGAATCATGATGTTGCAGATCCACTGGTGAAGTTGAGGAGGTGATGTTGAGGTCTGTGGATGATAGTGCAAAGCAATGGGCGATGCTATGAAAATAAGTTTAGAGGAATTGAATGCTAGCTTGAACTTGAAGACAACGTGTTCGTATGCATTTTTAGGATTTTCCCCTTAATTATAGCATATATCGTCTATATAGAAAGGATTTACATAAGTGGTCTTATAGTTACACCTAGGGTGTGCAACCAAACGGGTTCTATCTAGGAACTGAATTGGATCGCCCAAAAAATAGGTTCGGGAATCGGTTCCATTGAGAACCAGTCCAAGAACAAGTTCCAAATTTTTGGAACCGGTTGTAATTGGTCCGGGAACAAGTTTCGAGTGAATATCCACCCAAGAACTGGACCAGACCACCTCATTATGGAACCGGTTTCAAAACCGGTTTTATAATCTAAAACCGATACTATGATTTCTTTTTTTCCTAAATTCTAAGCTTTGAACTCCTTTGGGTGCATTTGGTTAGACTTTTGGGAAAAGTCCTTAGAAAAAAACAATGATTTTAAGTAAAAGAGGTTTTTGAAATACAAATTGCGTTTAGTAAATTGTAATTTAAGAGTCCATTTTGAAGTAGCCTTGAGCAAAATAGCGTTTCGATAAGTTATATTTGCAAAACCTTTATTATTAAAAAAAAAATTGTTTGGTGAAGGGCAACGGCCACCGGCGAGGGCCGCCCGAGGTCGACGACCGCCGGCGCGGCCAGGTGAGACCCTCGCCTAAGGTCGCGTGGCCTTGGCAAGGGCCGTCGATGGTTAGGCGACCGCCGGCGAGGGTCATGTGACCCAATTGAGTCCCTTGCCGGGGTCGCCGACCACAGGCGAGACCCTTGCTTGAGGTCGCGCGGCCTTAGCGAGGGTCGTTGTGTCGAGGGTCGCGTGACCTCAGGCGAGGGTCTCGCTTGAGACCAGATTGCGCGGCCTAGATACCCACTGGAGGTCGTGTGACTCACTGGCAATGGTCGCCATGATTGTCACCAGCCTCTCTCTAGTCCTTGCCCACCCTCCGTAGCCCTGCACAATCCAAACATCCGCCTCAACGAAGAAGATGAACAGTAGAAATAAGGGAAAACCAAAGCTAAAAGCCCAAGGTACCCCAAGAGGTGCTTTGGGCTTTCAGCCTTCATAAGGCCATCTTTCCTTTAATGGGGTTTCTAAAAATTTTCTCAAACACCTATTGTCCTTTGTCCTTTCTTAGAACTCCTCGCCAGTCTTTCCTTTTCCCCTAAATTTTTATGGATGAATGGGGAATGGAATTTTAAAATTAATATTTTGTATTACATGTTTGAACTTTTTATCGTTTATAATTGTACGTGATTATATATTCATATTATGAATTGTTGTTTAAGGCGAATTAGTATTTCTATCATTCATCTTTTACTTTGAATCATTTAACCTCATACGATTTTGCTGTAAAAAATGAACCGAAAAGAGGAACAAAAAAGTAAAACGGGTCCTCGGGTAGACTCCGAAATCAGACCGGAAAAACAGAGCAGGTTTCAAAACTAATTCCATACAAACATAGTAGGTTTCAAGGTCCAAATATTAAGAACTGGTTATTGCAAGGTAGGTTCCAGGTTCCCACTCTGGAACCAACCCGGTCTGAACCCAATCACCCTTAGTTACATCACTGACTTAAAGAAAAAAGGTATTATAATCCTAACATCAATTGTGGATAGGTCGATTGTATAATTTTTTATTATTATTATATGAAAATACACCCAAGGGTGGCCTAGCCACACAATATAGAGAACTTACCTCGCCTTAGTTCCCTCCTGCGCGTCAACACAATTCATATACACACAATTGCATATAATCAAGGCACACAACAATTGAAACGCCTCACCCAACTCAAACAAACATAAGGGGTCTCGATTAGAAGGCTAAACTGTTATGACATGTCCCATACCATACCACACAATTTTGTCTCATAATTAGGCACATCTAAAACAAACCATCATGTGTTCCAATTGTTAATTAAATCCCTCAAGGGTACGACCAACTCTAAGTTTGGCCATCTACTAGCGTAACCAAGCATCGTCTCACCACCATTGAGCACGGCTTCGTCTCTCAAAGATGGCTTTCCCAAAGGAGCATAGATCCAAAATCTACTGCGACCCAAACTTAATGTTTAGGTATCCCATATAGGGCAATGTCTATCTGACTCATTTCGGGGACAAGTTCTCTTAACCAACACACGACTATTCAATCTCGGTCCAGGACACCATGCTTTGCACTCAAATGCCTCAATTAAAATAGTGATCTTAGCCAATTTTTTTCATATAAAAAACACCCGGTAAAAATAGTCATGTGTGGGTATACAGTTAGATCGAACAGAAAAAACTAATACACTTCCTTTCTAAAATCTCACTGTTTTATATAGTATGTCAAATCATTTTCGGTGTTAAAATCCGACACTTGGAATTTTTTGAATAAATGTTGAAATTTCGCAAATTTTGGAATAAATGACCAAAAATCCAATCAACACTCAATTTGTACAAATTAACGTCCAATTGCATAAACTAAACACACCATTGCAACCAGCACGAAATTCCAATCACTTGCTATCCAGTCTAATTTTTGAAAAATAATTAATAATTAAATAATTACCAAAATTAATTAAATAAATCAATTTAAATGCCAAAAATACTAACCTAGGCCGAAAAAGCTTAATTAAATACCGAGACGGGCTCGAAAAATTTCCGAACCAATCTAGATAAATAATACAACATCTCTAATCTCTAATTAATCTAATCTAACCACTTAATATGCAAAATTGGATAATTAAATCACTAATCTAATCTAACTAACCACATAATCCTTAATTAATTTAAACTAATTATCCATAAGCATAATTAACCTCATAAGCAAGGTTTAGTGAGTAAACTCACCGGATTTGATAACTGGTGAGTCCACGGCGATGGCGATGCGGAGATGAGCAATAAATCTGAAGTGGCAACACCAATGGGAGCTCGGATTGGGTCGAAAACAACCAACAACTTTATGCCCGAGCTGAAAAACTGAAGCTGCTCAAGGCTGGTTGAGGGCTGACTTCAGTGGAGCGGAACACTGGAACGGTGAGTTGGCTAATCGGCAAGGTTGCTGGGCTCGAGGGAATGTGGAGTAGATGGGCCGTGACGTTGTTGCTGGAGGGGACGTCGATGCAGCTACTGCAGGAGTCAACTTCAGAAGGCTTACTGGGATATTTGACTCAATGGAGTGTGGGTATGAGGTAGCAAGAGAGAGAAATGGAGGAGGACGAACGGGCAAGTGGCAGCTAAGGAAGAAGCAGCTTCGACGGTGCTGCTGACGTTGAAGAGGAGTCAACATTAGGGAGGGGGTTGACGGTGGGGGACAAGTTATGGTGGAGGACACGCGGATGAAGGGGGATTGGTGGAGATGGCAGCCTACTTCGGTGGTTTTGACTGGGACGCGTGGTAGTGAGATGGATTTCGGTGGAGTGTGGGTTGAGCTTCAGTTGAGGGAACAACTGAAGGTGGAGCAACAGCACATGAATGGAGGAAAGAGCTTCGCTAGAACAAAATGAAGGGAAAAGCAGTAGCCGAAGGAGCAAATGAAAATGGAGAAGTAGAAGTCACGAAGGAGGAGTGAACCGACCAAGCTTGCAAGAGAAGCTTAGAGAGGAGGGGCCAAAAGCCAACAAAAAAATATCTATACAATTAAAGCTTTGTCCCCATAAGCCTCCAACCTTATCCCACTTGTCCCAAATTACTTTCTTGCCTATAAAATCCCATAAATAATCCAATTTGATGCCAATGATGCAGCCCCCATGCTAGTCTCCGATTTTCCTCAATTTTGAACTCCAATTTCTTCACGAAATTCCCCAATTTGATGTCCAATTTAGACGAAGAAGAAGCCCACACAATTTCTACAATTTCCTTTCACCAAATAGCTTGGTTTGGATGTCAAAAATTCCTTCGATTTGGCTTATCCGAATTTCCGTTCTTTTCCAAATCGTCCAAATTGATTTTTCATAAAAATCCCAAACTTGCCGAAAATTATTCGAAGGATGAGTCGAGGTTCCTAAAATGACTTGTGACATGACAGAACTTTCAATTTCTGAAATCGCAGTTAATTTCAATCTGACGCGATTTTCGTGTGACATAATCTACTAGGTAACTTTTATGAATTTTTAGTGCAATTGACCATGGTCGATTATTTTCGAGTCACATTGTGCATCTTCAACACATTAGCGACTCTCGGTTGTTGTGAAAATCTCGAGATTTCAAATACGGACACATGGTAAAAAAGGACATAAAAGTCAGTTTATTATCGTTCAACAGAAATTTTGCAATTAGGTTGAATCACCCACACATTAACCAGATACCTCTATCAAATCAACATATCTCCAGTCTCTGATCAATTTTGACAGTGCCGTAATGACCCTTATAGACTAGCACGGTTAAGCAGTCAATTTTTGGTTGAATTCTCAAATCTATTGCGTTAAAATCCCTTAATGGCTTCACCTAATAAGCTAATTATCCTTTGAGTGATCAGCTCAGGGAAAAGAACTATAGGCACGTCAATGAAAAGCTTTACTTATTCAATCGAAAACAAATTCTGGAATTCAAGATGTCACAAGTCTTATTCTCTTATAAAAATTTCGTCCTCGAAATTTAAACCTATTACAAATTTTAAATAAAAAGGTAGGGGTACAGTCGTCTCTTCAAATCTTTACTTTCCCAGGTTGCTCCTTCAGTACCGTGGTGTTGCCAAACCACTTTAACCAACGGGATCGTCTTGGTGCGCAAAATCTGCTCCTTATGATCCATAAGTTGAACTGGGTTTTCAACGTACAACACTTTGTTGTCCACGTCGAACTCTTCGAAATTCAGCATATGGGTGGAGTCAGGCTCATACTTCCTCAACATCGACATGTGAAAGACATTATGCACTTGTGCCAACCTCAGTAGTAATGCAAGACGATACACTAGAATCTCAAAGGGACCTACGTACCTCGAACTCAGCTTTCTCTTTCTTAACAAAGCATGAAGTACCCTTCATTAGTGACACCTTCAGAACGGCATGCTAACCAACTTGGAATTCCAATGACCTTCAACGCTTATCATCATAGCTTTTTTGGCAGCTCTGAGTGGTCTTTAGTCTATCCCTGATGATGGCAACTGCATCCACTGACTATTGGACTAACTCTAGGCCTGTGATCTTTTGTTCTCCGACCTTATTCCAACAAACTAGCATTCTGCATGCTCTGCGATACAATACTTCGAAAGGAGCCATCTAAATGCTCTGTTGGTAGCTGTTGTTGTAGGCAAACTCGACAATATGAAGCTGTTCCTCCCAGCTTCCCTTGAAATCCAACACACAAGCTCACAACATGTCTTTGAGGGTTTGAATAGTTCTCTTAGATTGGCCATTCGTTTGAGGATGATAAGCCCTACTATACTGCAGCTTTGTTCTTAAAGCGGTTTGCCAACTTTTCCAAAAGGCAGCTGTAAACCTCGGGTCTCAATCTGATGTAATCGTCACCGACACTCCATATAGACAAACAATCTGACGCACGTATAACTCTGTGTGCCTATCTAAATCGAGGTCCTTTCGTATGCGATGAAGTGAGTCGGCTTCTTCAGTTTGTCGACCACTACCCTAATGGAATCATTTCCTCTTTGATTCCTTGGTAAGCCTGTCACAAAGTCCATTGTGAAGTGTTCCCATTTCCATTCAGGAATCTCAAGAGATTGCAAAAGTCCTCCCGACTTACAATGTTGTGCTTTCACTTGTTGACATGTCAGACACTTGGCGACATACTTGGCGATGTCCGCCTTCATATCAGACCACCAATAATGTTGACGTAGATTCTGTTTTATCTTCGTGTTACCAGAATGAATGCTGTAACTTCTACGATGAGTTTCTAACAAGATCTCCTTAAGCTCTGCATCATCAGATACGCACAATCGTCCTCGGAACCTTAGTGTTCCATCATCAAAAATCTGAAAATCACTTTTTCTCTTTTCTGCATCTTCTTGCAAGATCTTCTGAATATCTGGGTCTGTCAATTGAAGTGTCTTGATTGTGATCTGCACTTTTGGCTCAATTTTGAGGGTGGCCATAAGATTTGAAAGATGACCTAACTCAAACTTGAAAACCGAATATTTAGCTCTCTCGAGTAAAATCCATTCCTTAATCATCATCTGTGCGATTGAAGACTTTTGACTTAATGCATCTGCGACCTTGTTTGCTTTTCCAAGATGATACTACAATCGCAATCCTAATCCTTCAAAAGTTTCATCCAATGACGCTCTCTCATATTCAACTCCTTTTGAGATAATAGATACTTAAGACTTTGATGGTCGGTGAAGATTTGGAATCTTTCTCCACATAAGTAATGTCTCCAAATCTTTAGAGTGAAAATAATCGCTGTGAGTTCTAAGTCATATGTCGGGTAATTAAGCTCATGAGGTCTCAATTGACGGGATGCATATGCAACAACCCTGTTATGCTGCATCAACACACAATTCAGTCCTCTAAACGACATATCACTATAGATCTCGTATCCTTTAGGACAAAATGGAATCGTCAACATGGGTGCGGTAGTTAGCTTCTTCTTAAGCTCTTGGAAACTACGCTCACACTTATTTGTTAACACGGATTACTCTTCCTTCTTCAATAGTCGAGTCAACGACAAAGTTAATGTTGAAAACCTTTCCACGAACCTTCTGTAGTACCCTGCCCAAACCCAAGAAACTTCTAATCACTGTCACAGTAGTCAGTCTTGGCAAATTGATCACCGCTTCAATCTTGAATGGGTCCACGAAGATTCCTTCACCTAAAATCATGTGACCTAGGAAAGCAACACGAGTTAACCAAAACTTGTATTTGCTAAACTTAGCATACAATTCAAGAATCCTCACGGTCTGAAGCACCATCCTCAGATGCCTTTCATGCTCCTCAGATTTCAAATACACCAGGATATCGTCAACGGACATAATCACGGATTGATCCAGATATTCCTTGAACACTCGGTTCACCAAATTCATAAAAGTGGCTGGAGCGTTTGTCAATCCAAACAGCATTATAGTGAACTCATAGTGGCCATATCGAGTATCGAACGCTGACTTTGGCACGTCATTCTCCCCGATCCTCAATTGATGATATCCTGTCCTCAAGTCAATTCTTGAAAATATCGATGCCCCTTGTAGCTAGTCAAACAAGTCGTCGATCCTCGGGAGTGGATACTTGTTCTTGATCGTCACCTGATTGAGTTGACGATAGTTAATGTATATGCGCAACGAACCATCTTTTTCTTCACGAATAGAACTGGTGCTCCCCAAGGTGATGTACTATGACCTATGAATCCCTTATCCAACAATTACTGCATTTGCACTTTCAGTTCTTTCAGTTATGACAAAGCCATCCGGTAAGGAGCTTCAGAGATTGGCTCTATTTCAAAGGCTAACTCAATTACGAACTCGATCTCTCTTCCAAGCGACAGACCTGACAATTCTTTCAGAAGCACATCTAGAAACTCTTGGACCATTGCAATGTCTTCGATCTTCAACTTCTCAACTGTCGTATCCACGATAGTCGCTAGATAACCTTGGCAACCCCCGTCTAACAAACGGATTGTCTCAAGCGACGAGATTAACGAGATCGAGGGTCCTCCTCGACTTCCGATAAATTCAAAACTTTCATCCGTCGATGAGTCAAACTGTATTACATTACGACAATAATACATTACAACAAAAAGCTCCTTGAGCTAAACATTTTTATACATGACATCAAAGTTATATAGAAGCAAACTAGTTAAGTACAATTATAGTTAGAGATTCTTCTTTCTACTACTTTATTACAACAAACTTAAGTTCTCCAAACTTAACCACAACTTCGTTATGCTACTTTGATAATATCACCCCAAAAACATTCTTTCTCTGATCGGTGTATGATTCAGTTCATTCATGTCCCTTTCGCCATCCTAGTGGTGTCTTATCTACAATTGTGGTGTTTGTGCTCTCCTAGACCTATGTGGATAGTTTCTCACCTGATGGCTGTGCTGGCCACATCCAAAGCACACTCCTATTAAACCTGGACATTAGGTTGGTCCATGCTTCCTACTACAAACTCGGCACCTGTCTAGTGAGTCATCTGCCTCCTGTCGAGTGACAGCACGCATCCTTTCTTGCACCAATGGCCTATTCCAATTACCCCACTTGGTGTCTTGTTGCATATTCCCTCTGTTCCATCCTTTCAGTGGCAACTATGGTCCCGTTTTTTTTTTGGGACAATTCCTAGCCATGTGACCTTGCTGGCCACACACAAAACAAGCACCCGTTCTAGCAGGACACGAGCCTGATCCATGTCGTCTTCCGCAAGAATGATACACTCTAAACTGGCTCGACGCTGACTTTCCTATCCCACCCTTCCTGTTGGGTGGAACAGGATACCTTCCTTCGGTCATCGGTCTCTTCCCAAACCAATTTCCATCTCTACCTAAATTGAACCGCGATCAAGATGCAGTGACTCATTCCCCAATCACAATTCCAGGTTGGGCCTCAACGGGTGCGGCAACAACGGCAGTTGCGGCATTGGCAGTAGTAGTGATAGTGGTAACACGACGGCTTGATTATGTGCTTGCTGACCCAAAATGCTTCCTAAAGTCTCTAGCGCCTGAACGATCTTGTCAAACCTAGGATCGCTCAGTGCTGCTACACTCTCAGTACCGGCCTGCGGCGGTACTCTTACACTCACGCTGGCCTGGGCTTATGCTTTGTCTCGGGTACTGATCTTTGTCGACATCCTACCCCAAGTTAAGTGTCCTACCGACCTCCTCAAAGGAGTTCTCCACTCTTGGTCACTTATCACGCAGATTCTTTACAAAAACCTACTTTCCAATTCCACACTGAATTGGAAACTGAGTGACCACACAAACAAGCTACCAATCAGCTATCACTCACATGCATAAGCATATTAAAAGCCTTTTCAACTAACTATCCCATGACTCATCGCATTTTATCACTCTAAACACTAACCTCGCTCTAATACCACTTAAATGGAGAATGTCACGTCTCGATCCTTGAGCATGCGCCCATCCCTTAGTAGTCGATACAAATATGACTTCCCAAGACGAGCGTCGACCTTTTCATTTTAATGCACATGCGAAAGAAAAACAATAAACCCCGACAACAAACAACATGGGATAGAAAAGTAGGGAAAAATTTCACAAATCCAAACTTTTATAAACAATTGGGTTTAGGTACAAAAAGAGTCTAAGCAAAGGTCTACAAAATATCGACTCTCAAAAGAAGCTGTCATATGACAAACTAGTCGAACACATACGCCGATCTTTCATACTCCACCTCCACAGACTCCGGGCTTTGGGTCCTCCACCAGCACCATCTAAGGACCTGAAAAGTTAAGCCCACAACAGGGTGAGATATTGTCTTAGCAAGTTCACCCCAAAAATACCTATTAAGAAGAAAATACACCCAAGGGTGGCCTAGCCACACAATATAGAGAACTTACCTCGTCTCAGTTCCCTCCTACATGTCAGCACATTTCATATACACACAATTGCATATAATCAAGGCACACAATAATTGAAACGCCTCATCCAACTCAAACAAACACAGGGGGTCCCAATTAGAAGGCCAAACCGTTATAACACGTCTCATATCATGCCACACAGTTTTGTCTCATAATCAGACGTATCTAACACAAACCATCATGCATTCCAATTGTTAATTAAACCCCTCAAGGGTACAACAACTCAAAGTTTGGCCATCTACTGGTGTAGCCAGGCATCGTCTCACCACCATTAAGCACGGCTTCATCTCTCAAAGATGGCTTTCCCAAAGGAGCATTGTCTAGAATCTACTATGACCTGAACTTAATGTCTAGGTATCCCATATAAGGCAACGCCCATCCGACTCATTTCAGGGACGAGTTCTCTTAATCAACACACGACTATTCAATCTTGGTCCAAGACACTGTGCTTTGCACTCAAATGCCTTGATGAAATTAGTGATCATGGCCTATTTTCTTCATAATAAAAACACCCGGTGAAAATAGTCGTGTGTGGATACACGGTCAGATCGAATAGAAAAAACTGATAGACTTCCTTTTTAAAATCCCACTATTTTATATAATATGTAAAACCATTTTCGATGTTAAAATCGACACCCAGAATTTTCTGAATAAATATTGAAATTTCCCAAAGTTTGGAATAATTGACAAAAAAATCCAATCAGCACTCAATTTGCCCAGAAAATTTCCGAACCAATCTAGATAAATAATACAACATTTCTAGTCTCTATTAATCTAATCTAACCACATAATCCTTAATTAACTTAAACTAATCACCCTCTAAGCATAATTAATCTCATAAGCAAGGTTTAGTGAGTAAACTCACCGGATTTGCGAGCCGATGAGTCCACAACGACAATGATGAGGAGGCGGGCGACAACTTCGAGCGGCGGCGCCAACGAGAGCTCGGATTTGGGTTGAAAATAGCCAACAACTTCGCCCGAGTTGAAAAACCGAAGCTGCTTAAGGTTGGTCATGGGTTGACTTGAGTGGAGTAGAACGCTGGAATGGTGAGTGGGCTACTCGATAAGGTTGCTAGGCTCGAGGGAATGTGGGGCAGATTGGCCGTGACATTGCTGTTGGAGGGGACGTCGATGCAGCCGCTGCAAGAGTCAACTTTAGAAGGCTTGCTCGGATAATTGACTCGATGGAGTGTGGGCATGAGGCAGCGAGAGAAAGAAATGGAGGGGGACGAGCGAGCAAGTGGCAGCTAGGGAAGAAGTAGCTTTGACGGTGCTGCGACGTTGAAGAGAAGTCAAAGTTGGGGAAGGGTTGATGGTGGGGGACAAGCTATGGTTGAGGACGCGGATGAAGGGGGATCGGTGGAGACGGCAGCCTACTTCGGTAGCTTTGACTAGGACGTGCGGCAACGGGATGGATTTCGGTGGAGTGTGGGCTGAGCTTCAGTTGAGGGAACGGCCGAAGGTAGAGCAACAACACGTGGTGGGGGAAGGAGCTTTGCTAGAACAAAGTGAAGGAAAAAGCAGTGGCCGAAGGAGCAAATGAAAATGGAGAAGTAGAAGCCGTGAAGGAGGAGGAATTGGCCAAGCTTACAGAGAAGCTTAGAGAGAGGGGCCAAAAGTCAACAAAAAAATCTATACAATTAAAGCTTTGTCCCCCAAGCCTCCAATCTTATCCCACTTGTCCCCAATTACTTTCTTGCCTATAAAGTCCATAAATAATCCAATTTGACGCTAATGATGTGGCCCCCATGCTAGGCTCCGATTTTCCTCAATTTTGAACTCCAATTTCTTCACGAAATTCCCCAATTTGATGTCCAATTTTGACGAAAAAAGAAGACCACATAATTTCTACAATTTTCTTTCACCAAATAGCTCGGTTTGGAAGTCAAAAATCCATTCGATTTGGCCCATCCAAATTTCCGTTCTTTTCCAAATCGTCCGAATTGATTTTCCGTAAAAATCTTGAATTCGCCGAAAATTCTTCGAATGATGAGTTGACATTTCTAAAATGACTCATGACATGACAGAACTTTCAATTTTTGAAATCGGATTCAATTTCGCGATTAATTTCAATCTAACGCGATTTTAATTTTATCTAACCTACTAGGTAACTTTTAGGAATTTTAGTGCAATTGACCCGTGGTCAATTATTTTTGAGTTATATTGTACATATTCGACACATTGGTGACTCTCGCTTGTCGTGAAAATTTTGAGATTTCAAATACGGACACAAGGTATGAAAATGACAGAAGAATTGGTCTAATGTCATTTGACTGAAATTTTGCAATTAGGTGGAATCACCCACACACTAATCAAACACCTTTATCGAATCGACCTATCTCCGGTCTTTGATCGATTTTGATGGTGCTACAATGACTCTTGCAAACTAGCACCGTCAAGTGACTGATTTCTGGTCGAATTCTCAAACTTATTGCGTTAAAATCCCTTAACGGCTTCACCTGATAAGCTAGTTATTCCTTGAGTGATCAGCTCAGGGAAAAGAATTATAGGCGTGTCGATGAAAGCCCTACTCATTCAATTGGAAATAGAACCTAAAATTTAGGATGTCACAGCCCATTTGCCATTTGTAGCTGTCCAGGCCGGGGCCACCAGTCGCTCGCTTGGCCCCACTGCACCATCGCCGTCCCTCCTTGCCGCTTCCAGCCGCCTCGACTAGCCCCTTTCTCCCAAGGACATAGGCCGAAGTCAGCAAGGGCCCTTGGTCTTCGTGGCCTGCTTTAAGGCCTGTGTGGACCTCTGTTGGTGTCGTCGCAAGCTTGAGTGTCGCTCGCCTCCGCGTTGCTGTCGCCGTGGACTCCCCAAATTGCAAAACCAGTGAGTTTACTTGCTAAACTTTGCTTATGGAGTTAATGATGCTTTAGGAGTGATTAATTTATGCTAATTAAGGATTAGGTGGTTAGTTAGTTTAGATTAATGATTCAATTGCTTAATTATTCATATTATGGGGTTATATTAGAAAAATTAAGAGCTAACTAGATTGTACTATTTATCTAGATAGGTGCAATAATTTTCTAGGCCCGTTTAGGTTGTTAATTTAGCATTTTCCGCCTAGGTTAGTATTTATTGGATTTAATTGCATTTATTAAATTATTTTTGTAATTTATTTAATTATTAAATATTTTCTTGAAATTATACCGAGATAGCCGGTGACCGGAATTTTGTGCTAATTGTAATGGTGTGCTTAGTTTATGCAATTGAATGTTAATTTGTGCAAATTGAGTGGTGATTGTGATTTTTAGTATTTATTTCAAAATTGTGAAATTTTGTTGTCTTAATTAGAAAATACCGGGCGTCGATTTTTAACGCCAAAAATATTTTTAGGTACTATAATAAATAGTAGGATTTTTAAAAATGAAGATATCACATTTTTGGCTCAAACTGACCGTGTACCCACACACGATTATTTTATCGGGTGTTTTTAATACGAAGAAAATAGGCAAAGTTCATTATTTTAATTGAGGAATTTGTGTGCAAAGTACAATGTCCTTGGCGGGATTGATTGATCGTGTGATGACTAAGTGAACCCGTTCCCGATGTGCGTTGGTAGGACGTTGCCCCTATATGGGATGCCCTAGACAATGGATGCCGATCGCAATAAATTCTTGGTCGATGCTCCTTCGAGAATGCTATTCCCGATATGTGTAGGTGGATGTTGCCGTGCTCAAGGAGTGAGATGAAGCATGGCTACGCCGAGAAAACCGATGTGCATTGGTAGATCATGCTTGTGTGAGTAATAATTGAATTGGAACATTTGATTGATTGAAATTGGCGAGCCGAATGATGGGACAAAATTGTGTGGCATGGTATGAGATGTGTTATAACGATTTGGTCTTATAATCGGGACCCTTGGATCGATTGTATTGATTATATCGATTGTATTGATTGAATTAAATTGATTGATTGATTGATTGAGTATGTGAATTGTACTAACATGCGGGGGAGAGAACTGAGGCGAGGTAAGTCATCTTTTGTGTGTTTAGATTGCCTATAGGCGTATTTCCTTCTTAGTCGGGGTTTATGGGGTAAACTTGCTGAGACATTGTCTCACCCGTCATGGGCTCAACCTTTTCAGGTCCTTAGATGGCAGCCCCTCCAATTCGTTTTGGTCAATCTATGAGGGTTACCGAGTTGATTGCGATTTCCATGTTCCGTGGGCCATGGGATGCGGGGTCTTTGAGCTCATAGTGACCACCGTGGGTCGATGAGGGCTTACCTCAAAGGGTACCTCATTGATTTAAGGCGTGGTTTTGTCGCGGGCTCAATGGATACAAAGTGGGTCCCCCCCAGGGTTTTGAGATCCCAACTGTGGTGGTAGACGCCGCTCGTGGTGAGGGTGCAGCTGATCTTCCTGATGGTGCTGTTGGTAGACACCGCTCGGTTGGGGATTCGTGTGCCTAGATGACTTGTTGACCCTTTTTTTTAGAATAAACTTTTGATTGTAGACCTTTGTATTTAAATCGGTGTGTTTATAAAAGTGTTTTGTTTATGAAATTGTTTCTGCTTTTCTATCCCGTGTTGGTTGCTATCAAGGGTAATCATTTCGCTTCCACATGTGCAATAAAATGAATGGGTGTGACACGTCCTAGGACATCACAATTTCATCGACCACCGAGGGATGTGTGCGTGCTCGAGGTTCGGGGCATGACATCCTTGCCCAGAGTGGTATTATAGCTGGTCGGTAGTTGGAGTGATAAGGTGCGATGGGTTCTTGGGATAGTTAATAGGAAAGGTCTTTTTAATTATACTGATGCATGTGATGGATAGCTGATTGGTAGTTTGTTTGTGGGGATCACTCAGTTTCTAATTCTGTATGGAATTGGAAACATGTTTTGTAGAAAGTCTACATTATGAGTGATCAGGAGTAGGGGACTCCTAAGAAGAGAACCATCAGACCTGCGACTCGAGGTTGGACGCCGACAAGGATCGGTACTTGAGGAGGTCGTGGTAGAGCGCCAGCTTAGGTTAGCGCTAGTGGAATAGCATCGCCTCCCGGTCAGTCTTTGGGGTAGTAGCCATTAGTGATCCAAGAATTAATGGGATCATGCGGCGCTTGAGACACTTGGAGCTTTGTAGAGGCGCGGAGCCCGAATCAGCTGCCGCCACCGCCGCCTCTGCGGGCTGCCACAAGCTAGCGCCGTAGCCACCACTGCGATGTCATAGCCACGGCCACCTGCAGTTCCACCAGGAATGTGATTGTTGAGAGAGAGAGAGAGAGAGAGAGAGAGAGAGAGAGAGAGAGAGAGAGAGAGAGGCCGATGCACAAGCTGGTGGAGCAGTTTCTGAAGTTGAACCCATCGAGGTTCACCGGTGCAAGGGATCCCGAAACTACAACACTCACAGGTCCAAGACCTGGGAGAAGGCCTTTGCACTCTTGATGTGCACGCGAGGAGGAGAAAGTTGTCCTAGCGGTATACCCGTTACGGGGGTAACACGAGTACACAGTGGAGGCCACCAAAGCCACGGTATTTCAGAAGAAGGCGTGGTTCCGATGTGGAACGTCATTAATGGCAAATACTTTTCAGTAGCGCCTTTGAGAGCGAGAGAAGATGGAATGTGACATCTTGATTTTCAGCCCTGTTTTCGATGAGATGAAGTGGCTTTCATCACGTGCCTATGGCCTTTTTCTTTTGAGTTAGCCCTCAAAATATAACTAGTCTATCGAGTGAAGCCATAGTTAAAGAATCTAAATGCGATTGATTTGAGAATTCGATTTGAACTCGACTACTCAATTGTGCTAATATATGCAGAGGTCAATACAACACCATTGGAATTATATTAGAGACTAGAGATAGGTTGATTCGATAGAGGCATGTAATTAAGTGGGTGATTCACCTAATTGCAAAATTCGTGTCAAACAAAGATTAGACCGATTTTCTGTTAATTTTGTACCTTGTGCCTATATTTGAGATCTTGAGATTTTTACAATAACTGAGAGTCGTTTATCAGTCAAACATGCACATTGTAGATCGAAAATAATCGACCACAAGTCAAAAGTGTTAAAATTCCTAAAAGCTATCTGGTAGGTTAGGTCACGCTAAAATCACGTCCGATTTAAATTAACCACGAAATTGAACTCGATTTTAGAAATCAAAAGTCGTGGCGCTTCACAATTTATTTTAGGAATGTTGACTCATCGTCCGAAGATTTTTTTAAAAGTTCAGATTTTCGGTGAAAAATCAAGAATTAACTAATGGATCGGAAAATTAGAGGATTGTTTCGGCGCATAGTTGACCGTTGAGTTGGTTCATTTGATGAGGAAAAATATGAATTTAAGTGTGGGCACCTTGGTTGAATTTAGGGAGTATCAAATTGGATTGAATTGAAGGAGAATTGAATGGAATTCATGAGGAAATGCCCAAAATTCGTGTAGGCCATCGTGGGGTGCAACATTTTGGGACAGCAGGAAGCTACTTGAGGAAGCTTTGGGGAGAGAAAGTGGCTGAGGATAGGGCTGATGTGGTGGGGGCAGCCACTCAAGTGTTTGGACAAGTGTTGTTGAAGGCTTTGGAGGGCATTTGGGGTCCCCCCCTTCAACTGAAGCCTTTTTCTTCCTTCAGCAGCTGCTTTCTCTATTGTTGAGGCTTTGGAGAGCTCAAGAGAACCAGAGGAAGACCAGCAGTAGCTGCCCCTTGTGACATCCTGAATTTTCATTCTTGCTTTCAATTAAATTAATCGGGTCTTTCATCAACGTGCCTATGGAGGCGATCATCGAGATAACTAGAATTTTAGGAAAGTCATTAAAAAATTTTAATGTAATAGACTTGAGAATTCGACCGGGAATGTTGCTCAACTATGCTCATCTCTGTAGAATCATTTCGGCACAATAAAGATCTATTAAAAATCATATATATGGAACAAGGCATTTGTAGTCCAACGGTTAGGATAATTGCCTTCAAGCAACTTTACCAAAAAAAATAATAATAATAAGATATGGGTCGGGTTAAACCGGAGATGTGTGGTTAAACGTGGGTGATTCCACCAAATTGAAAAATTCTCGTTAATCGGCACTAGAGCTAATTTTTCTATCGTTTTGGTATCCGTGTCCGTATTTGAATCCTTGCGATTTTCATGATCATCGGGAGTTGCCAATGTGTCGAAGAGGTTCATTGTAGCTCAAAGAAAATTGGCCAAGGGTCATTTGCACTAAAAATTTAAAACTACCCGATAGCCAAGTCAAGCTAAAATCGCTAAATTGAAATTAATCGAATTTGAATCCGATTTCAAAATTGAAAGTTTTGTCATGTCACAAGTCATTTTAGAAACAATGACTCGATCTTTCGAAGATTTTTCTACAAACCAAGATTTTGGTGAAAAGTTGAGATAGGGCCATTTTTGTTCGTAAAGTGAAATTGGGATACAAGTGGGTTCAATTGGCGATGAAAAATACCAAGATGATCGAGGGTTCGACTATTGAATTTTTAGAAGTTGAGTTACACCGATTCATGAAGGAATTGAATCCCAATTGAAGGAAATTTAATCAAAATTCGTATCGCCCCCCTATGGACAAAACTTGTGGACCACTTCAAGGCTTCTAGAAGGGATTATGTGGTGGGAAATTGCTGTGAAATACTGTTAGGTTGTGATGGGACCTTCAAGAGGACAAGAAGATGAAAAGACCAAATGGTGGCCCCTACTTAGCCAGCGGTCCCCCTCCCTCTTTCCTCTTCCTTGCCTATCAAGCACCTCCATTGCAACTCCTGGAAATCTTTAACAACCCAAAGTTGACTAGCAAGCCGTCGGAGTAGCCCAACTACTATTTAATCACTGCATGCCGCACCAGCTCGCTCGCACGTTGTTGCTTATCCCCGCTCACGTTCGGCCAACCACCTTTGTCGGTCCCGTCCTCACCTCACCTTGGTGTGTCTATGAGTCATCGTGCGAGTCGTTCGTCATCGCCCGAGGCAGTATGGGAAGCCCACCTAGCCCCGCCTAGGCCACTTTGCCCTCTTTGCCACCAACCTTTCCTCACCGTTTCGGAGTCAACTACGGCGGTGGTCGGCCTCTTTCGCCACCAAGCGAGACCCGAGTCCGGGTTTTCAGCCATTGTTTTAGCCAGCTTTTTGGATGCTTTCCCGACCCCACTTGGTGGTCCCACTTTGAGTTTATCACTCCTCGCCACCCCGTCGTTTTGATCTGAGTGGATCATTAATCAAGTCAGTTTAACTCACTAATTCCTTCTTAGTAAGTTAATGACGATTAAGGGTTGATTAGTTTATACTAAGTATGGTTTAAGTGGTTAGTTAGATTTGATTAGCAATTTAATTAGCCAATATTGCATGTTAGGTGGTTAGTTTAATGCAATTAGTGCCTAAACAAGCTTTAGTATTTATTTAGAGTGGTTCAAAAATTTTCGGGCTCGTCTCGGATTTTAATTAGGCTTTACGGGCCTAAGTCCTATTTATTGGCATTTAATAATTATTTTTCGTAATTATTTAATTAATTAATTAATTTCCGAAAATTAGATCGGGATAGGCGGTGACTGAATTTTATGCAGATTGCATTGGTGTGATATGTTTATTTAATTGAGTTTTAATTTGTGCTGATTGTACGTGATTTGTGATTTTGGGTATTTATCCCTAAATGTATTAATCTCAATAATTAATTGGAAATTTACTGTGCGTTGGTTTTATAGTGCCAAAAATGGTTTTATCGAATATATAAATGGTGGGAATTTTAAAAGTGCAAATATTATATTTTTTGGCCAAGGTCGACTATGTACCCATACATGATAATTTTCATCGGGTATGATAAAAATTGGCAAAAAATGTGCGATGGTTTATAGTCGTATTGAGATGACTATTGAAGGTTGAGGTAATGTATGTTGTGCGTGACGATATGAGATGGGTCAAGAAAATCGCTGAAGTATGGCCATGCCCATTGGGTAAATGACTTCCAAAAGTATGGCTGTGCCCATTGGGCCGTAATCAACCGCGGAGTATGACCATGCTAATCTTTACAAAACACAGAATTGTTTTTTTGGTATCATATCGGCTAGCTGATTAAAGGCTTGCATGGGATTAGATGATATGTGTTCTATTTTCAAAGGTGTTTGGTGTAAGAATGTTTGGTTGTTTTCTACCATTTCAAGCCATGTCTTGATGGATGTTAAGCCATTGGCTTTGATGGTGTATTTGAAGGTTCGGCGGTGGCTTTGCCTTTGCTTTTGTCTTTTTGGATCTTGGCATATTGGTATGCCTGTAAAAAAATTCTCTTGAGAAAATCAGGTAATGAATTTGAAGAACCATTTATAAATTCAATGTCGAAATCAAATATTGAAAGTATAGCTTGCCATCTGGCAAAAATCTGTCTTGATGCAATGTTTAAAACGTCTTTTTGTAAAATGTCTTTGGCTAATTTGCAATCAATTCTCAAGAGAAATTTTTGATTCAATAAATCTCCTTGGAATTTTGATATAGATAAAACTATAGCAAGTATTTCTTTTTTGATTGTTGAATAATTTTGTTGAGTGGAATTCCAATGTTTTGATATAAACTGAACATATTGTTCTTTGTTATCATTGACCTGTTTTGAGAATGCCAACATATCCTAAATTCGAAGCATCGGTCTCGACTATTTTGAAAGTAGAAGGATCGGCAAGATGTAAGCAAGGAATATCTTTTACATTAATTTTTATTTGTTTGACAATGTCTGTATGGACTGAAGTCCATGGCGAGGATCCTTCGTAACATTTGGTGTAAATGTTTGCAAGAATATTAATATTGGGAAATAAGTCTATAATATAATTGAGGATTTGCCTAAAAATCGTTGTAATTGAGTTTTATCTTTAATCTCATCCGAAAAATTTGTCAGTAAAAGAGATTGATCTTTCTATGGGAGTTATGATACCTAAATGGATGTAATGACCTAGAAATCTAATTCTGGTCTGGAAGAGTGCTATTTTAGTAAGAGAGACTATTAAACCATTTTGTATGATAATATTTACAAAGGTAGAAAGATGTTTGAAATGCTGTTCTATATTAGATGAAAACACAAGAACATCATCTATATAGACTATGATGTAATCTAAATAAGGATTGAAGATGTCATTCATGATTCTCTGGAATTCGAAGGGCATTTTGAGACCGAAAGGCATAACGTTCCATTCGTATTTGACCAAAAGGAATAGTAAAGCTGTCTTGTATTTATCTTTTCACTAATTTGTATTTGCCAAAAACCTGACTTCATGTCAAATTTTGAAAACATCTTGTCTATTAAGTAAATCCTTTTTTATTAGGTATAGGATATATTATCCATCTAAGGGCTGTGTTTAGAGGTTTATAATTAATAACGAGTCTTGGAACTCCTCTTTCTAGTTCGGCATTTTTATTGACATAGAAAGCGAGCAACTCCATGGTGATTGGCTTTTTCTAATGAGTTTTATACAAAAGATCTTGTATTTATGTTTGGAAATTTTTTAGAACTTCTTGATTCATTTGAGTAGGGAGCTTTTGTAGGAATCTTGTTTTCAGAAAATTCTTGTTCATAGGGTAAATCAACAATATGCTTCTTTCTTTCCCAAAAGCATTGGGTATAGTGGAGCATATAGTTTTTCCTATGTGTTTTTCAATGATATTTGGTTTTAAAAGGTTTTCTTCTATTCTTTTGAACTATGAATCTTCTTTTAGGAATTCAAGCTAGTTTTCTTTGTCTTTTATTAGGCAATTTATTTCTGAAATAGAGTATTCTCGTAAAATATTAAGACTTCTCTTTTGGGGTTTTGTTATGAAGTTAAAGGTGATTTTTCTATTAAGAGCATGAGTTTCAATACTTTCATTAGTAAGCGTAAAGGGTTGGATTAATTGTATGAAAGGTGTCCCAAGAATAACTTGTTGTCTCATGTTTTTAACAAGAAGAAAAGATGTTTATAAGACATTTTGTATTTTATTATTAAGGCTTTAGGTAATTTGTGTTGAATATTTAACATGTCTCTTGAGGCTGATTTTAGGGTTTCTAAAGTTTTGTCAAAGTATCTTGTTGGAACAAGGCCTTCCTTGATACTATTGAGGTCGGCCCCTGTATCAAAGAGTGCTGTTATTTTAATAATATACTCATTATTGATTTTTATCTTAATATTTATTATCCATTTTCTAGATGTTATTTATGTTAACAACACAAGAAAGGCTGGATCGAGGTATCCAGGGTACTAGTGATTTCATTCGGTCATCTAGTTTTGTCTTTCCTTTTATAACAAGAGACTTTATATCAGAAATTTCCTGTTTCATTTCTAATTGAGTCTCTTTCAAGGCTTGTATTTCTAATTTTTGTTGTTTTATTTCATTTTGGAGGTCATTAATATTTATAGGTCTAGACGGTGGGTTTTGTTTC
>NC_052616.1:36198794-36348663 GCF_016545825.1 Eucalyptus grandis
TCCTTCCATGTTGGGAAGCTCCTAGGGATATATGGTTGAATTGATGAAGTAAATGCTATTTTTGGTTAGGGTGAATAGTACAACCTAGAAGAGGGTTAAACAAGTAGCATGTGGATTATGAAAAACTTTCCCCAAATGTAAGTCAACAGCAATAGAAGTAAATTATGACAGTTGTATGTATGAAATATTGATAACAAATATCATGTGATAGTGGTGCTAATAATGACAATAATGAACTGAATAAGTAAAATACATAACGATTGCTCTCTAGATAATAGCTTCAACACAAATGGGAGTCTACTAATAATTTTCAAAATAAGTTACAATCAACAAGTGTCTATCAACCAATAGATCACACAATCACAACATTCCCACTTGTACACTTGACATCGTTTATATTACAAAGCAACTTAACCTTACGCAGGGAATATCGGATGGAGAACAAAGACACTTTCTCATTATAGATGAGAAGATGAAGTGATGACAGTATTCTCAAGTTCTCGGTCTAACCCTTTTTCTTACTTTCTTGATCCTTTACGTTGGAGAATCTAATCAGGAGCAAAAAACAATTTAAGAGTTGTTGGAGGCTTTTGTAGAAATGAGGATTGACCATACAGTAGTTTCTATTTCCCAGCATCAGTAGGGTTTCCCCAAATTATTTTAAGCTCGTGCACGTGCTGATAATTCACAAAGCTCGGTAATACATTTTCACACAAAGCAGCAAAATGTTTTTAATTAAAAACTTTGTAGTCTCCAGGATATTTGGATTCAGGTGTAGGATTACCACCCAGCGGAGCCCGTTCAAACGAATGATCCTTCCTCGTAAGAAGTTCTCAAAGGAGGAAATTGTGAATAGGGCCGAGCAGCGTCGAAATGTGTATTACTTGATCCAGGGGCCAGAGAGGAATATCAAGATTTCAGACTTAGACGTCTATCTAGTTGGTATTTGATTTTTGAGTTTTTATGGTTTGCTTTTAGGTTAGATTACCAAAGGTCTGCACAATGTGAGTTCACTTTGGTGTCAAAATTTGGCAGCTATTGAAAGTGAAGTAAATCTAAGAATCAATGGCAGTGGTGGATGATATTGCCCAGCCCAACTCTTGTGTGGATCAGATGCTTTTTAAGCCATGCTTGTCAAGAGCAAAACAAAATTGATAAGGAAAATAACGTGTCAATTCAACTAAAACCAACTTGAATCAAATCTTTTTGTTTTCTTTCTTTTGTGCACCTCTTGCCTTGCCTCTCTAAACGAATGCATGAGATTTTGGTGAGACCACTACCAATATTCTAAAAGCTTAAATTTTTGAGTTAAATATTCTAACATGATTTCAAAGTTAAGAGATCATGAGTTTGAATTTTCCAGACTTCCATTTGTCTCGATTAAGGCCAAAGTCTAGCCTACGCATGAGGAGTGTTAAAGTATTTAAATTTATAAACTATGCATTCAATCTAACAGCAGTTTTTGAATTAGATTTTTAATAACCAAATTTGCCCTGGTCGGCCTTCGTTAATGCCTCTTTTATTTTTTTCCTTCTTATCATATAACTGTGATTAATTTGGAGAGTACTAGCTTTGCAGCGTTGCAGCTGGTAAAAATGGCACGACGCTTGATATATTTATCTTAAACCTATGATCAACGGGCTTGGGGTTTGCACGTGTTGATCCACTTCCCCCGTGTATCCCTCCAACTTGCCAAAGTTCACTCCTCGGAACTCCATTGACTGTCATTGTGGTTCTCACTTGTTCATTGGACGAAGGAGAAATGATTATCCTTTATCAATCTTTCTGGCTTTCTTTATTACTGCTTTAGTTGTTTCGAGGAGATCTGGGTTTATAAGTCTTCACTAGTATTCTCGTGTTTCCCGAAGTAAAATCGTTGATAAAATACCTTTCAGCAAAAGTTTAACATTTAATTTTCAATATTAATATGGCTATGTGGCAATTTGATAGGTACTAATTTGCATAATAAGGATTGCCGATTATTGTAAAGTTATCTTTGAATTAACAAATTACAACTAATCCGGCTTCATCTCGATCAGCCTTAATTACTCATTCTTATCACAAGTAGTTATAACTCAGGCATATCTTCGGATTTAACTTTTCTATGGCCTTTGCTTACTACTGATTGTTTGTTATTGCATGACCATCACAACCTACTACTCTTCATTTTTATTTTTTATTTTGGTCGAAAGTAGTACTTGCATTTCATTCTTTAAAACGAGAATTACATGGAAAGGATAAGTTGAAATCAGAGCATAAAATATTCCAAAGGGATTGCGGGGGTTCGAGTTGCCAACTTGAGGGAAGGGTTTTTAGGCGAAAAGCTTTTGCTACCCAATCTGCAGCGTTATTTGCACCTCTGGAGCAGTAGATTACACTTACGTAGGGGCATTTAGGCCAAAATCTGTTGGCAATCCTGTATCAAGTCCTTCACGGCCCATGATGCTTCTATCCGGCCCATAATAAAGTCTACAACTGTGCGGCAATCACTTTCACAAACTAAACACTTCTTCAATTCGTGTACTTGCCCCACGTGAGTCTCGTCCTTCTTCTTCAACAGACGCAATCCATGGAGCACAGCTAGGGTTTCCGCCTGCAAGGGTGAGGAGGCGTGGATGGCTTTGACGAAGCCCTCAACGATTACTCAGCTGGAATTTCATAGAAGACCTGCAATCAAGCTGACCGATTCTCCTTCCACCCACGAGCAGTCAACATTTAGTTTCAGGTCTCCACCTTCTGGCGCTGTCCAGCTCATGGGTAAGTTCAACATTGTAGCTGTTCCATTTCTGGTGCTCCGATTCCATCTTTTGAAGCTCCAATTTTGTGCTAGGGCATTCACCATTATGGCCTATGTTTTTGGCTTCCTATCACGGAAGATGTGATTATTGTGATGTTTCCAGATCTGCCAGAGCACCTCCACCACTAACCCTTCATTCGGTGAGTCTGTCTTTGCTTCAAAAAATTCGGCGAACCATTTGTCCATTCTGGTGGCTGATCGTGTACTATTGCTGAGATTTAAGCTTGGATCTAACCATACTCTGTTGATTTTTTTGCAGAAGAAAAACAGATGCTCATTGTCTCAGGAATTTGGGTGACGAACATAATGGATCAGGTAGGATTCGTCTCTGGTAGAGCTTTTCTTTTGTTGGGATAACATCTTGACATAGACTCCACAGGAAAACTTTTAGTTTGGGGGGAATTGATAGGTGCCATAGTTTTGTCCATAGGGTTCGGGGTGACTGATATGATGTTGATGCCATGTTTCTGTCTTGCTGATTGGAATTGTCATACACTTTGTGATAGCCGCTTTTGACTGTGTAATTCCCTGTGTTGTTTCCGGTCCAAATTAGTTGATTTGGTTTAGTCTGCACCACGATAGGTATAGACAATATTTCATTAACAATTCTCATTTCAAAAAAATGGTTTAGCACCGGTTCTTTCCACTCCCTTTTTTCCTCATCAATTAATTCCGCTACCATTTGAGGATCTTCTCTATTTTCTAGGCCTCCTAGCATGCCCTGTCATAACCAGTGGTCTTGTCGAATATTAATGGATTTCCCATCTCCCACAGTCCACCGAATATCTAGTTTGATGGCATCCCGTCCCATTAGGATGCTCTGCCATCCCCAAGATGGTCTTTGGCCTTTTTTTGCTCGCCATAAGTTGCCATTAGAGAAGTATATACCTCTCAGAATCTTACTCCATAATGCTGCGGGTGATTGGGATAATCGCCACACTTGCTTTCCCAACAAAGCTTTGTTTAAAGTAAGCAGGTCTTTAAAGCCTAAACCTCCCATGTCTTTTCTGGACTTTAGGACCTCCCAACTCTTCGAATGTATGCCTTTCTTCGCTTCATTTTGCTTCCATCAGAATGCTGCGATTCTTTTTTCAGTAGCTTGACAAACTGAGATAGGTATTTTAAAGATGGACATTGTCACGCCCCGATCCTCCGAGCGCGCGAACATCCCACTCTGGTCGATACAAATGCGACTTCCCAGGACACGTCGCCGACCCATTCATTTTTATTACACATGCGGAAGCGAAACAAATCTCACGACAACATTTAACTTGGGATAGAAACGAGGCAATCAATCACAACCAAACAAGCTTTCTATAAACACATAGGTTTATATACAACCTTTGGATGGTCTACAAAATAGATAGGCTCAACAACTAGGGAGCTGTCCTATGACCAACTTGTCGGACACGTTCACCGATTCTTCAACCTCCACCTTCCAAACTCGGGACTTCCGGTCCTCCACGGCCACCGTCATCTAGGGACCTGAAATATTATCCTTGGCAACAGGGATGAGACTACGTCTCGGCGAGTCCTACCATCTAAAACTCAATTAGGAAGAAAATCGCCTCCGGGCGCTCTAGCCACACAAATAGGATAGTGGGCTTACCTCGCCTCTTTGTCCCTTTCACCCGTCGGTACAATTCATATTCAAACAATGCTCGCACAAGCTGAAACTACCGACACTTATATCGGTCTATCAATTCAATCAATCTAATCATTCGCAATGATTCAATTCCATCATACTATCTATCTTTCCATTTCAATCCGTACTATCTATCAACCATTACTATCTATCATTCAATATCGTCTATCAAACCAGTCGTTAATACGACATATGCTCTCCAAAGCTGTAATATATAGACGATAGCTCGCACAAGCTGTATAGATAGATAGCTCACCAAAACTGTAACTGATAGATAGCTCGCATAAGCTGTATATATAGATCGTGCTCGCACAAGCTGATAAAACGATCTTAGCTCACCAGAAGCTGCCATATATATATGTATATGCGTATATCATAATTGCTCGCCCAAGCTGATACATATATATATATATATATATATATATATATATATATAAACCAATTCATATCTCAATTCCAATTAATCAATCAATCCAATCGATTCAGCTGGTCACACAAACCAATTACGGTGCTAAAAGCTAACAAGTATTTTCAAGTTAAATACCACAACTTCATCAATATCACTCAATTCCACACTTTTGGAATTATTAACCATAATCATCAATCACTCAATTTCTCAATTTAAACATACAATTAACACAAACCAAACCGCCTTTTTGCGATCGGTCGACTTGAAATTCTAACGGCCAAGGCCATCCAGCATAATTTTCAGAAATTATTAAATAATTAAATTTAATTCCGAAAATTAAATAATTAAATATTATTTTATAATAATATAAAATAATAAAATAATATTTAAAAAATTCGAAATAATTATTTAATTAAAAAATAATCAATTAGGGCTTAAATTAGATTACACTAATTTAAACATACAATTAGCCCTAATTAAACATCCATTAAGCTAATCATACAACTAATCTAATTTACATTAAAATAATCTAATCTAACCACCTAAACCTAATTAGACTAATCCCAAAGCACCCCTTAAGCGTCATTAACTCACTAAGCAGAATTAGAGGATAAACTCACCCCGATTAACGGTCGAACGGCTCAAAACGACAAGGGCGCGCGGGTCGATAGTCTCAAGGCGGGCTAACTTCCGGGAGTCGGGAAGCCGGCCAAAAAGCAGCCAAATAGCCGCTGCCATACCCATTTTCCAACTCTCGTTCGCTGCTGGTTGAGGCCCGAAAATGAGCAGATCCGGGGCTGGCTTGGGTCGGAAACGGGCGGAGGAGCTGCAGCGGTGCCGTGCGACCAACGGCGGGGCCTCACGGTGGTCGGAGGTGGCTGATCTGAGGTTGGTGCTGTCCGAACAGCCTCTGGGCCTGGCGGAGATCGACAAAGGCAGCCAGGCACGGGAGCTCGCGGGTGGACGGACGGCGTGCGGTGCATGACGCGGCGGCAGGGCCCCCTTTGCTCGGCGTCCTTCGTCTGCTGAGTCTTGAGCAGAAGCCGGAGATGGAGGAGAGAGACGGAGATGCCTTGCGGGTAGAGCGACGGCGTCGCCGGTGGCGCGGACGAGGCGGCGGCTTGCTGGCTGCTGTTCCAGTGCTAGGCTGACGGAAGGGGCTGCTGGCCGGTCTTCTTCGGTTCTTTGAGGCTTCCAGAAGAAGAAGATGAGAGGTGAGGGAGGAAACGCTCGCATTGGCAAGGAGAGGGAGGAGAGGCAACGGAAGAGAGAGGGAGAAGAGAGAGAAGGAAGATGGGACCACTTTCTTTCATTTTCTTTTCTTTTCTTTAATCCTCACACATGGCCCACCATGACCTAGGATGACCTCACAATCCACTCTTTAATCCTCCACAACCTCTTCCAATGGTTGCAATTTCATTTTCCTTCGGGGTCCAATTCTTGTACATAATTTAATCAATTCTCAATCAATTCCATTCAATTGAAGCTCAATTAAATTAACCCATGTGTCCCTCGACCTTCTCATGACATTTTCCCATCAAATAATCCAACTTGCATCCAGAAGATTCAATTAAAAACGGCCCTGCGACAATCTCGAACAAAACGGCCCTTACTTTGCTTTTACGCCAAAATCTCGGTTTATAGAAAAATCTTACGGAGATGAGTCGACATTCCTAAAATGAATTGTGACTTGACAGAACTTCCAATTTCTGTCGGGTTCAATTTCACGGTTAAATTCAAGCGCGACTTTAGCACGTCCTAATCTACCGGGTAGCTTTTAGGAATTTTTTTGTGCAATTGACTGTGGTTGATTATTTTCAAGCCACAAGTGCATCTTCGACACATTGGCGACTCTTGATTGTCGTAGAAATCTCGAGGTTTCAAATACGGACACGGGGGTACCAAAAACGATAGAGAAATCAGTCTAGTGCCGATCAGCAAAATTGTGCAATTAGATGGAATCACCCATACTGAATTACATGGTTGTTGAATCGACCTATCTCCGGTCTCTAATCGGTCACGTGCCGTAATGAACCTTGCAGATTAGTACGGTCGGCAGTCGTTTCTGGTGAATTCTCAAGTCTATTGCGTTTAGATTCCTTAACGGCTTCACCTGATAGACTAGTTATCTCGTGAGTGATCAGCTCAGAGAAGAAAGCTATAGACGCGAAGATGAAATGCCCGACTTATTTAATTGAAACCAGAATTGGAAAATCGGGATGTCACAGACATTGCATAATGCGGCAACGCTTGCACAACGGTTTTAATCAGTATTTCTTTCCCAGCTTTAGACAAAAAATTCTCCTTCCATCCCTCTAGCTTCATGTTTACTCGTGCCAAGATCCACACAAACATTTCTTTTTTTGTTTGACCCCAATCGAATGGTATCCCTAGGTATTTCCCCGTTCATTCAATGCTTGGCACTCGCATTTCTTGGGCCATATTCTCCTTCAAAGCTTGTGGACAACCATTACTGAAGAAAATGCCTGACTTATTCAGGTTAATTGCCTGCCCTGTCGCATAGCAATATTGGTTTAGGGTAGCCGCTAGCCCTTGACATTCTCTAATCGTTCCATCCATAAAGAAGATTGCGTCATCAGCAGACAACAAGTGAGATAGAGTTGGACAATTCCTGTTTAGTTTTATCCCTTTAAGACTTCCATCCTCTATTGCTGTATTCATCATCCAAGAAAAAAAATTGGCTATCAATATGAATTGATAGGGGGATAACGGATCTCCTTGTCTAATACCCCGTGTTGGAGAGAAATACTCTGTTGACTCTCCATTTACTTTCACATTATAAGTAACCGTGACACACATTGCATGATTAAATGGAACCATTGTTCACTAAAGCCCATCTATAACATACTCAGCCGAAGAAAGTCTCATTCCACTCTGTCATATGCTTTCTGCATGTCTAGCTTCAATATTGCCTGGAATTTCTTTTTCCTCTTCTTTACCCTCATTTGATGCAACACTTCTTGAACAATGAGGATATTTTCTTGTATTTGCCTACCTTGGACAAAGGCACTTTGTTCTTGTTCAATGATCTATGGTAGCCAAGGCTTTAATCTGTTTGCCAATACCTTTGATATAATTTTATAGCTGAAGTTACATAAGCTGATTGGTCTAAACTAGCTTATACTTTCTAGATTTTTAACTTTCGGTATAAGTGCAATGTGTGTTTTGTTGAGGGTGGGGTCAAGGGTACCTAATTCAAAAAAATTCTAGACTAACAACATTACATCCCCCTGTATATCTTCCCAGAAGTGCTGGTAAAATTGCCCATTTAGATTGTCTGGTCCTGGAGCCTTTAGAGTGCCTAACTGAAACACAGCTTCTTTTACTTCTTCGAGTGAAATGGTTGCCATCAAATCTGCATTCATCTCTATTGTCACAATTTTCTTGCATTGGTTAAGGATGGGTTGAATATTCCTAGAACCCACCGATTCATAGAGAGCGTGGTAATAATCCACAATGTGTTGTTTTAGCATCTTGGGGTCTCTGCTCCAATTCTAGTCATCAATCTTCAACATTGTGATTTTGTTTCGTTGCCGTCTTTGGACTACTGTGGCATGGAAATATTTAGTGTTTCTATCCCCCCATTGGAGCCAATTAATCCAGGACTTTAGTCCCCAATACATCTCTTCCTGTCTCCACAATTGGTCAATTCTCTCTTTTATCTGCTACATTTCTTGTCTGCTGGAATTTTCATTGTTGCTGTTTGTGAGGTCCATGAGTCTCCTCTTCAGTCCTTTTATTTGAGATGCTGCATTCAAGAATTTCTGCTTGCTCCATCTCGCTAGCTCTTTTGTGACTTGGTGAATTTTCCGTGAGAACCTGTTATGGTCTGTTGCCCAACTTTCCATAATGACATCCCTGCACTCTTTTTCTTCTAGCCAATATGCTTCAAATCTGAATTCTCTCTTTCTTTTGCCATGAACAAGATGTATTGAAAGCAGAAGGGGGCTATGATCCGAACCCACCGCTGGTAATGCTAGAACTTCAGCATTTAGAAAGGTAACTCTCCATTCCATTGTACATACAGCTCTATCCAAGCATTTTTTCACCTGTTCTTATCCTCCTCTATTGTTAGTCCATGTGTACTTGCACCCTTTATTCTCCATATCCATGAAAGAGCATTCATTTAACATATCATGAAAGGCTGCAATGCGGTAGTAATCTGCTTCCTTTTTGCCTTCCTTCTCCCAGTTGTACAAAATATTGTTAAAGTCCCCCATACATAGCCATGGAAGTCTATTAGATGTAGAAAAACAGCAAAGTTGTTGCCATAATTGAATTCTCTCCTGGAAGTTTGTTGAAGCTTGAAGGAAAGTAATCCTCATAATCTGGCCGCTTGTGGGATCCTCGCATTCTGTGTCTATAAAGTGATGTGAACTACATCTCACTTTTACTTGAGACTCCTCTCTCCACAACAGAGCCAAACCACCCACAATTCCTCTTAGCTGTACCAAGAATGACTGTTGGTAATTAAGTCTCCTTTTCACCCTTTCCACCATCACCTCATTGTTTTTGGTTTCCATAAGAAAAACCATACTAGGCCTTTCAAGAGCCACTAGGGCTCTAAGTTCCTGGAATGTCAAGGGGTTGCCCAGCCCCTGATAGTTCCAACTCAATATCCTCATGATGTCATCGGTGGCTTATTAGGGCTAGCCACCAAAGCCTATTCTTTCCCTTCTTTCACCAGCTGAACAGGAGTCTCTAATAACTCCATTTCATCGATTAGTAATAGACTCGATTCCTCAACCTTCTTTTGTTTTTTTGCTCTTATAATTTTGGATCCCTTTCTGTTGCTTCCTCCTGTTTCAATCAGTCCTTCATCAGTAGAATTTCGCAAATATAACGGTTGTTTCTCTTTCCCCGTTTTGCCTGCTAACTCTCCTCTATCTTCTTCTCTGTGCTAATTGGATGATGGGTTTTCTGTCCTTATTTTGCTATGAGCAGGGCCAGCAATAGTTTCTGGTTCTTTCCTTCCCACAATCTGAAGATTAGGTGATTGAATGGGGGTTTCAGGTATGTACTCCTCTTCCTCTTGAGTTAAAATGATGTTGCCATAGAAAGCTTCCCAATGAGGACTTCTTTCCCTTACCTCCGCTTCGAGCCAAGGCCCATATTTCCCTGCCCTGTTTTCTGCCCATTCTGTTTTCTCATAAGGAATTTCTTCACAATAGGAAGCATAATGCCCTAGTCTTCCATAGGAATAGTAATAATGAGGGAGTCTTTCATATTTAAACTCCACCCATATCTATTTTTCTCCAATCTTCACTAGAGCCCCTGTTTTTAGAGGAGCCGATAGTTGAATTTCAACTCTTGCTTTCCCTGTTTTATTTGGCAAATTTCCTCTGTTTTCTAGTTGAATTTCCTTCACCTTTCCCACTTTTCCAGCAACATCAGCATATACTTCTTCTAAAATCCATCCGGGAGGCAGTCCTATAATATGGATCCAAAAGTCATAGTGCAAGAAATCGTAGCAGTGTTCAGGTATGTTAGGTTCGCATTGCTTGAGCACCAGCAAGTTACTTGCAAAAGACCACGGGCCAGATTTTAGTACTCGCTCTTTGTCCACTTCTGTTTCAAAGACAAAAGAGAAACCCAGGTTCCTTTTGGGAAATGTCCACTGATTCAACTCTCCACGCCTTTTTCATCGTGTTGCAAAAAGCATGAAAGTTAACATTCAGCTTTGATAGTAGTTTACCGAATAAAGTGTGTTTGCATTCAATAATCTTATTCGGTGGGGCTTCCTCCCTAATAGGAACCACATCATCTTCAGACCATAAATGCCCTAGACTTCTGCATAGAGCAGCAATATGGAGCTGGTTTTCCTCTTGACTGTCCATTCTACCTCTTGTTGTTGTAGGATCAAAGTTTGGTAGTAACGTACCTGCTGTAGGAGTGTTCCTAGGTTCTGATCAAAGGGAACTTGGGCAAGATGGAGGGATTCTCGGAAACTTGGGGTAATGGAACAGTACCAGCTTCCTTTTACCACATTGTAGTCAGGGTTATTGAAGAAAGAAGATGGAGCACAGTACTGAAGAAGGAAGGTGGAGCACAATCATCAATCAACAGACCCTCGATCTTTGGATTTTGGGGATTTTCGCGGTCTAGGGTTTGGAAGTGGGGATACGGGGTTTTGTGTAATGGGTATACTGTTTCCAAGGGTTTGGATGGGATGGGTTTTCCATTTTGGGAGAGGTGGAGACTGTAATAGTAAGGTTTAAGGTTTGGTGTGGCTGCTATCACCTTGGGGGATAGGGAAAAACTCCCAGGGAGAGAAACCTCTACCATTGTAGAGAGAAATTCTTCATTTGATGACATGGGTCTCGTGACATTAATTTGGCAATGGCTATTCATCGATTCGTGATCGCATCGCCTGATTGCTCCGTTGACAACCTAATGTCGACACTTTGTCGACCCACAATGACTCGGTGCATTTTGGAGTCAACAACTTAGAAAGCTGTTGATATTGGAGTCAACTATTCTGTATCAAAGAAATGAATAAAAAAAAGGTTAAAAGTGTAGGGCAATCTCGAAATTTCACCCTATTGAAGCAGCATGTTAGATGGAAAGCCCCTTAATGCTACCCAATAGTTTCACTAGCTTGATCCATCTCTTCGTTTACTTTTTATTATTCAATATGGTTGGCCACCCACCAGATGTTCCTTTTTTTCCTTTCCTTTTCTAAGTTTGTCAGGGTCCCTATAGATTTTCTTTCGGGTTGACCGGGCCATTTGAAAGAAATCCTAATTGTCAGTCTATATAAACTCTATTATGTTCCTTGTTGGATTATTTCAGAATTCCAATTGGAGTGTGAAGACTGATTTGCAGGAGAGCGTAAATCCAGACGGTGAAAATTCGTTCCTTTTTTGGATTATATAAGCTTGAAAGTAGGCTCGAAAGGCCCGATCTCACCGTCAAAATTCGTGCACGCCTTCACTTCTTCAACAGAGTATCATTGAAGCCAAGGCCGCTGAGGCTTTCCCGCACGACCTCCTCCATCCCGACAACGCTGTGGTGGCTCCAGTCGCCGCTGCATTGCGTCTCGCCTCCGTCTCCATGCTGCACCGACGCAACACCCAGCCGGTCTTTGCACTGACGCCGGTTCCTGCAATCTCTGCACGCTCAAATCAACCAGAGGAGCGCGGAGCCACCGCCAATCAGCCCCACCACCAGTCGACGGCGCATACCCATAACGCTGGTGAACCTTCCAAATAGTTCTCTCGAGTTCCTACAGTCCAGCATCTTGTCACTGCGACTGATCAAGCCTCCGGCGAGGCCGACATCTCCGTCACTCCTGATAAGCCCTCGCGATGCTCTCTCCCGTCCGTGATTTTCAACGCTGGAGCTTCCTTCACTGGCGTCTCACATATTGAAGAAATAAAGTCAAAGAAGACCAAAGCTTGAAGCACGTGGTCCGTTACGGTAAAAAGAATTATAATAATTTTGGTCAAACAAGTCCACGCAGTGGAATTTATCTTCTTTTGGATCTTGTCCAGAATTGACAATAGTGTTATGGGTTTTGTAATCTTACAAAAGCAAAAGAATTTTATTTTGGCATGGAGATCGTGCAGAGTTTTGGGCGTGTAGCAGCGGGCAGATTCCTCGATGGAAGAATAGACGACATTTAAGGTGGACGGTACGACCCTGCCACTAACTCGCTTTAGCGCTTTTTGGATTGACTCGCCTGGCGCTTATCTCCGCGAGAAGCATGAACTCAGTTCGGTTCCCTTCTCTCCCTACCTATGCTTTTCCTTTTCTTTTCTTTTTTTCTTTTTCTTTTAATGATTTTGGATGGAGCGGGTTTGGATTTTGAAGCTTAGGATCTAGTGCTCTGATTTTTCTATTATTTTTTAATCAGCAATAGAGAAGGTTATAATACACACCAATTTCTCTGTATTTGGATAGTATTCAGATGGGAGTGATGCAGAATAATTCGATATGCATGTTCACTAAGTGATTCTTTGATTGAGTTGTGATCTTCACCATCTATGAATTGTTCACTGTTTTGCTCCGTCATTTAAGATGTCATCACAAATGGTGATGGTTTTCTGCGTTGCTAGAGAATTTGACGTCCACAAATTCACAACGGAATCATTAGTAGATATGTTCTTCGACAATGATGTTCCAATCTTGTTTAATTAAAATGCTAAAGCCAATACAGAGAAAGACACCCTCTACGTGACTCAAATGGACGGAATAAAATAGTGAACACAACTATCAACTTTGTGAACATGCATATTAGGATCTTTTGCATCACTCCCAGTTGAATACTATCTAAGTACATAGAAATTGGGGTATATAATTCTATCTGTCTCCGATTAAAAAGAGAAGAAAAAAAATCAAAACACTAAAAGCTAAGCTTGAAACCCAAACTCTCGCAAACATAATCTGCTCATGATAAAATATATAAAAAAAAATAGTCTGCTCATGATAAAATATAAAAAAAACGTAGATAGAAAGAGAACGGGAACAGCTCTTACTTCTCGTGGGTAGGCTCCTTCAAGCGAGTGGTAGGTTGCGCAAAAGCTTGAAGCCGTTGAATATTTCTATGGTGCAACCTTTGGAGTCCTACTCACGGGGCCTAATCTTCAGTTGCATAAACTCTCTAGGATTTTCTAGATCTTTTTTTCTTCGTGGATTCAAGGTGGGAAGACAGGCTGCAGAAGAGGAGAAGGTGCAAAGAGAGATAGTAAGGGAGGAGAGATTGACAGAGGGGATAGAGTAAAGGCGTAAAGTGGGCCTCACTATAAATACATTAAGATTAACGAATGGAATGATGACCAATGTGGATAGACAAGCTTATGTGATAATTGTTGATTTTAATTTGTGTCGTATAAATAAAAGTTTAACGGCCCCTCCCTATCTATTCTCCATAGTCTATACGATAAGGATCCTATATTTTCAGAATATCTAACTTAGTCTACCCCTTGCTATTTTCTTTTTGTTAATATTTAGATTTTGCATAGTTTAATTTATTACATGTCTCGATGAATATTTATTTTTCATTTTCCACTTGGTTTTAAATTTTGCTATGCTCTCATTTCAACTTTTTCAATTTGTAAAGAGGGAGAGAAATCAGCTTAGTTTTTGTCCATGAGGCCCTAAAACCACATCAGGTTATAAGCGACTTCTTAAAGAGGATTTTACGATTCATGCTTCTTATGCTGAGCTGTGATGACTCTGGCTTTGCATTAGAGACAAGTATTTGACATGCTTTGAAATGTTAGAGAGCTGACGATACATGGGAAACAATGGGAAGAGATTTTGTTAGCTCACACCGCCTCTCAAAATGTATACATGCATATCGCAACACTCATAGTAAAATATATATACATCAGCAGTCGCATATCAGTCTAATAAGTTTTACGAGACGGAAATTAGAACGGGACAAAAACTATCATTCGACTGTTGTTGGAAGGTCTGCAACTGGAGGGGTATGAGAGAGAGAGAGAGAGAGAGAGAGAGAGAGAGAGAGAGAAATTGAGGTTGGTGGTGGATCGTTTTCTCAGCCCTTACGGGGCGACTTTGACTCCACAAGCCGATGAGTTCCAAGAAGAAAGAGACTCGTGAGTTCCGATGCGAAGCGATAAATCTTTTTCTTGGAAGTCTTTAAGTGCTAATGATATAGATGCATGCGAATAGAGCACAGAAGTGAGCTGTCTCTTCCAGGATGCATTTACCGAGAATAGCCAACACTCTTCGTGAAAGGGCCGTGCGCATAATAACATTCTAATTTATCTGTTATTCTATTTTTTTTGTTCTAAAAAAAAAAAAAAAAGTCATTTAATTTTTTAATTTTCTGGAATACAAAAGTAGTCAGGAAATAAATTTGGAATAGAGACAATAAGTATAAATCAGTAGATTCTGGTTCCGGGAACAATTTCTAAAAATAAGTCATTTTTTTCTTTCTTTTTTTCTATTTCTTCTTCTTCTTCCTCGCCGCCCGCCACCCACCGCCGGTCACTGCTATCAACTGCCGGTGGCTAGCTGCTGATTCAAGGAGGAGCAAGAAGAAGAAGAGGGAAAAAAGAAAAATCTACCAAAATCATTAAAAATTAAAAGAGATTTTACACTATAAAAAATTGTGAGTTATACCAAACACTTTCCTATTCATTTTTGTTTGAGAATAGAAATTGTGTGTATTTATCAAAACTGTTCTTTTACTTAAAAATTATTCTAGAGAATAAAAAGAACTATTTTTAAAATTAAATTATTCTCCATAATAGAAATGTTACAAAACACACTTTGACATGAACTTTGTTTGCATTGATGTTATGATGTGTCCAATTTTCTTTTTATTTCATCAATTATTGTGGTTATACTTATTATCACATGCATGTGCGAGGACCACTGCACGGCGTGCAAAATCTACGAAGGATGAGTGCACGAGCGAAATCAGGGGGAAAGAACGACATCAGTTTTTCGCTGAAGAAGGTAAAATCGTCTTCTTTAACTAGGATGTGGCGATCCGAAACTGAGTCCATCAAGTTCATAAGTGTCTAATGTGCTCCCTAGAGATCGCATTAAATGGGTCAACAATTTGTCAAGGGCTTCTTCAATCTCTCATTTTCCTTCACCCAAATTACACTTTTTTTATTAAAATAAAAGGCAGAAAGTGTGAAAGCATTGTGCCACAATCCGCGATTACTCATGACGCTTATGAGTGAATTTTTCAGTTATCGGATGAAGGGTGAATGATGCAAAGGGGATGAACACATTACACATATGGGAGTGACGTCAGGATAGTTGATGTTGGAGTTTTAAGATTAAAAACTCACATTACATAAGAGCTTCGAAGGAAGAATTGGTCTTCCATGCACAAACTAGTTGGGTTATCTTGCGATGATCTCATTAAGAAAGCTCTTCTAATGAGGCCATAACAAGCCGGAATCAATTGTCGACTTAAAGATATGTTATCTTGCTTAGAAAAGGTACTAAATGCCTGCATTAAATTGGGCGTGGTACGATCTCACATAAGAAAATTATTCACTAGATTATTCTTTGGAATAACTATTGAACGAATGCTAGTTTGGTGAGTTCCACTGCCTCTCCTCTTGCGAATTTCAAACACTGCATAGGTTGCCAAGTAACTAAAAACCCTTGACAATTGCGTACTTCATCAAACGGTAATTGATTATAGAAAACATCTTGAGTTTGGCCTGCTTCAACTCAAAACTGCTTTGAAATAATTTCCTATGCATGGAGGCTAATGTGGACATGCATTCATCTTTCAATTTCTCTATTATATGATCATGTTCTTTTATTCATAAGCAAAACCGTCTCTTACTTTAAAGACCCATGCTTTTGAATTATTTGAGCTTTCTGTTTTTAAACTAATTATCTTTACTTAATCTAATTTGAACACTATATTTCAAACTAAGCATTGAGATTTCGTGATATCACTACTAAATATTTTAAAAGTGTAAAATCTCAAATATATAAGTGAATTAATATTTAAGTGTTACAGCTTATGGGTTTATCTTATTTTACATGGAACCAAAACATCATCCAAAATCACGTTTTACTTATTGGAAGTACATAGGAATAAAATCCATTTTCTGTGAGGACGACTTTAGTTTCATAAATCGCCTCTGCACCCAAAGCATTTATGAGGCTTTTCACGATGCCATGCTTATCTTTTAAACACGTGGAATTCGACCAAAAACAAAAGCACGTGGGAAGGGCACAGTGGACCCCCAGAAGGATAGAAATACTGCAAAGCCTTTATAAATAAAACATTCGAAAAAATTATATTTTTCTTCCTTATAATTTTACTTTTAAATTAAATCTCTTTAATTTGGCTAATCGAATTCCTCTATTTTCACAAACTTCAGCGACAACTGCAAATCACCGACCTATTGCTTTTGGGAATTGCCCGAAACAATCCATAGTAACACGTCTATCTGACTCTCCAAAGCCCGTATCAACACCCAACCAAGAAGAAGATCCACAATGTCCACAAGATGAGTTTGGAAGCATATAGAAAACTTTAATAAGATGAGTTACAACGCCAAAAGGCTATGCAATAAACTCAAGGAGGTTCTCTCGTCTTTGAGTAGCCGTCGGCATGCTTTGAGAATTGCAAGTGATCTTAAATGAAACACATTGTAATCCAATCTGTTTAGTTTTGATGGGACGAAGAGAAGAAAACCGGTTGGAAATCTAGTTTTAACTTTATGGGCCAACTTTAGCAATGAGGAAGTCACTATTCCACGAACCCAGAGATTGTCCAAAATGTGGGTTATGGTATCTCTTGCTGCCTCTCAGGCCTAAAAGCCCGAATTCCTTGCCCAAGCAGTTTATTCTCAAGTGGAAAAGTGACCTCAATTAGTTTTCTTTTAATAATGAGATGTCTAAAGCTCTGAAAAGATTAGATGGCCTTGTGCCTGAGGGGAGGTGGCAACATGGGTCAAAAACCCGTTTTTTAACTCAGTTTTAATGAGTCAGTAAAAAATTTAAAAACAGGTCAGCATCGGTTTTGAAATATTAAAGCTCAAGTTTATGTAGGTCTATATGGGTTTGCACCAGGCCTATAGTCCACCCATTGAAGTTAATATCTTATACCCAAAATGAAACCTAGTAAAAATCAACTTTGACTGCTAGTAATTATTCAAATAAAAAAAATGGTAATTTTCAAATGTGGCTGACCAAGCATTTTACCTCGAAAATTCTGATCGATGCAAGACAGACAAATTTACCGGAGCATTGCTACAATAGGTTGTATGAACCATTCTGATATAGAGCTTTCTTATGAATTTGAAGATGTTCAATATTCTCATGACATCGCTCACATGCAGAAAGCAAGGGAAGGCACAATCTTTCTTCGAATTGAATGTTCAGTTAAAATTTTTACTTTCGAAATTCAACTCAACGAAAGAATTTTGTGCCACGTCACCTCACTTTTATTAACTTGAGTTGTCTGACTAGACCACAATTATTCTATGACTAGTCACATTATTCTTTCATTTAACAACGTACGACGTAAAATATTATATGGATAGCCGCAGATTTGGTAAGCTCATGTTCCAACAAAAAAGAAAAAAAAAATAGAGAGAAAAAGAGAACAATTCTGTGTTATTCTAGCATGTTGATAGCATCTTCTTCTTTTTTTTGGGTCAAAATGGAATTTCGTTCATTTGTCAAGATCAAATGTGAGAGGAGCATAATTGGAAAACAAGACAAAACCAAGAAACCAAAAGAGTACAGCCTGTAGCTATAAGCACATCATAAATAAAAAACAATCGGCAGTTGATTATTGGAAATCGTCTTCAGAAACTACGTCTTGTAGTGCGCGCTTAGGTTCCATGCTCTCAATACAGCAACATACAAAGAAGACAATGATGATAATGACAACAAACATATTGAACCGCCACAGATTGAACACCACTAAGGAACTCCCAAATCTATATTTAGATTGGGAGAGAAACCTCTCAAATTCAGATTTAGACCTACATCAGAAGAGCAAAGATTCCGCCTAATCTAGGAGAAGTTGTAAAACCATATCCATAGCATCCTACTGGCAAAACTAGTGACGACATTCTCACAACGTTTTCAGGTACAAGCAAATGAATTCACCACGATGAGCGAAGGAAAGTAACAATGATGAAAGAAAGAAGATGCCAAATGAGACAAAAAAAAAAAAAAAAAAAGACTCCCAGATTAGATCGGGAGAGAAAAATAGGAAATCAAAGTTTTGAAAAAAAAAAAAAAAAGCATAGTAAAGCAGGCTCCTGCTGGGGAAGTTTCTTTGATGGATGGTTTTTTTGGTAGAGAAAAGGTCGCCGACAAAGAAATTAGTTAATAGCGAGTTGACAAAGCCTTTCAAATGCGAAGGGGTGTTCGCAAGTTTAACTAGATGTTTTATGTGTAATTGTGCTATAACCAGGATGTACTATTCTCTATTCTTTAGACTCGTCCCTGATGGCCAGAGATGGCAGTGGCTGAGTAGGGCTTGTTGTAGTTTTGTGCTTCAATGTTTAAGTGCAGTGTCGATAGTTGTGGAGCAATAGAGACATCGGACACACGGCGGAGCTGGTAGACGCATGGAAGAAGACGAGGAGGAGGAAATCAGAATGAAGAAGAAAATTGGAAAGAACATTTATACGTCGAGCTCGCAAAAATAATGACGCAGATGTCCGCATTATCATTTTCTCTTGGTTAGACATTCCACATCAACAAAAACAGGCGGTATGACACATTTGTCTCACATTTAATCAAATTTGAACATTTGCAATACCTAATCGAATAAAAAAGTGGAGATTCTCAACTGCACAACGAATAAAAGTTAATACCCTTAGGCCGTGTTTATTTTTTAGGATGAGAAGAGTAGAATGGAAAACAGATCTCATTCTTGTTCATCATGGTGTTTGATAATTTTGGATTAAGAAGGAATGCAATTGGATATTGCGATGAAGAAGGATTTGTCACCGTGTTTTCCTTACTTTGGGGAGAGGTAGCAATATATGAGAGGGAATGAGTATGAAGTTCATAAAATCTAAAATTTCATAAATAAGAGAATATTTATATCAAACAAAAAACTCAATCAAGAAAATATGACATATTATATCTCTCTTTCCCTTTTCTACTTTCCTTTTTTCGACAGCTTTTGAAATAAATTTCTATTTACCTATTATTTGTTCAGGTAATTTCTAATAATATTTTAAATTGCGATGAAAAGAATTTTCGCCATGTTTTCCTAACTTTGGGGAGAGTGTTGAGAGGGAATTATGAAGTTCATAAAATCTAAAATTTCATAAATAAAAGAATATTTATATCAAACAGAAAAAACTCAATCAAGAAAATATGACATATTATATCTCTCTTTCCCTTTTTCTACTTTCCTTTTTTCGACAGCGTAACTATTATTTGTTCAGGTGATTTCTAATAATATTTTTTATTTCACCGAAGTGTTATTCGTAACTCAATTTTATTTCACCATTCTGTGTGTTCCAATTCCTTTTAACTTATTCCGATTGCTTCATTCTGACTAACCAAGGAGACCTTAAGGTCTTGCCCCATCGTTCGAAAAAAGTGGAGCCAGCTCTATTAAATTGGGATGATTTTTACGTATAATGGCGCTAAAAGAATGTTAGATTACATCAAGGTCCATGGAGCTATAAATGTTTCTAATCACCACTCCAAAACAAAAAGATGAAATAGTACCAGAGTCTCCGGAGAAGAATCTGAAGTAATCAGATTCGTCTCTTTCATCTTTGGAACTTTTCTCCTATTGAAAGATCTCTTTTTTTTTCTTTGGATTGTCTTCTTAGGCGAGCCACACCAGGAATCTGTCCGTGCCAACAATACAACTTCTGCACATATGAAAACTAAGAGAACGAAATTGCAAAAACAAGATAAGATCGGGGACTGGCATAAAGAAGTTAGAACAATGCAGACTTTGTTCAGATCTGGATTCGTATATACCTCCTTGAGCATCCAACAGGGCGTGAGGCCAAAAGTTTGATGTCCCAAAGGACCAACCTAATGTAATCATCATCAGCAATGTCTCATCGACAGGCCAAAAGTTTCTCCGGTGCTCAAATAATCGTTTTCCTCAGTCTCCGTGTTCAAATTCATCTCCGCTAATCATTTTATCTCCTCTGCAAATGAAGCCGAAGCTCTCGGCCAAAGGTGAGGCTGATAGGTACAGAGGAAACGATGCTCGTGCTTTTACGGTCTAGAGCGATCGTTCATGATGGCCGAAAGTGATGACGAACATACTGGTGCCAGGTGACTGATGAGATTTTGCCATTACTTGCGACAAAAGGACAACCAAATATGAACTTTGTGCCGCTTCGAGCAATTTTCAGAGATCAAACTACATCGAAGATTCCCATTTCTTAGCTTTGTGCTACTTCGCCTTTATTGCCATCTTCTCCAAAGCACGGGAATTACGAAGTAGAAATTTAACTAAAGAAAGACATTGTCTCATCTCCAAACACATGTAGCACTGAAACCAACAATCCCGACACTCTCAAGATGCTTCACGTAATGCTCAGATTCTTTGTTTTGTGACACAATACTATTCCTCTCTATCATAGTACTGGTCATCCAAATCAAGCTCAAGCTGCATTTACGGGGGTACTAAGACTGAGTAAATTAAAAGTTAGATGGGCATAATAACATTTCGACATTGATCACGGTGTTTGACCCCCCCAAAAAAAAAAACTATTGATCATGGTGATGAGGAATCTCTAGAATATGTCAATTTAGTAATCTTTTCACCCTAATTAAATTGATATGATTTCTCTTTCAATCGAATTTTCCTTTTAGGCATAATTCGATTGAATAAGACATGGGTGACTATTGTGCTGCAACACAATTTTAAATCTTGGTGGTCAATTTTTTTTTTCTTTTTCCACTAATTCTTAGTTGATCACGACGAGAGATGGACAATCTCAATCTCTCAAAGTGTGAATTATTTGTCTTCCTCTTATAATTTTATATGGAAAGTAACCTGATGATGACTAGGTACGTGTGTGAGTGTCATGTATATGCATAAAACATTTATTTGGTTTTCGTGTGAGTCCTTTTTTTTCCGAGTGTGGATTTATTTGACATATGTATCGTGATGTAATAACTAATCTTATTTAGACTTATTGAGAATTTCTTTCTTTAATTTTGTTCCACGTGTTAGGGCTTCGTGACTAGTAATATAGAAAGCAACAACATCTTAAGTGCGGTAATTAGAAGAGAAAGAGGAATAAACGTATGCCTCGTTCCAAAAATGGGAGTGGCGACTATCCATATCATCAAGGACCATGCATTTCATTAAAACGGCGGGCAAGAATGGGGGAACTAATGCAGGATTAAAAAAGCACGATAATTTAAGAAAGTTACAAATATTAGAATCTACCGCTAAAGAATTGGCATATACGTATTTATAAGGATTTCAAGCACAAAGGTTATTATAAACAAAAGTCTGGAAAAATTGATTAAAAAGTCCCTATTGTACGTTGGTCAATTTAGTAATAAACATTTTAGCTTTGCCACTTTAATCCTAATTTTTTTTTTTACGATTTGCCAATATAGTCTTTCTAGTAAATTTTGATTGAAAATCGCTAATATAATACAGTTAATGTTGACATGGATAGCAATTTTTTAGAATTCTTTAATTTGTTTTCTTTTTTGAAAATAAAAGAAAAAGGAAAAATAAGAAAAAATTATAAAATCGTCCATGTCAGCATGGGCCGCCAACTATGCCATGTAGGACATCTAACACTAACTAGACCATCACGTCAACAATATCCAATCACAATTAGCTAAAAGGACTATATTGACAAATTGCAAAAAGATTTAAAACAAAATTGACAAATGATTAAATATTTTGGTACAAAATTGACAAAATTAAAAAATTTATAACTGAATTAGTCATAATACAAAAAATTTAGAATTTTTTCGATAATTATCCTACAAAGGTTGTAATGGCACCATTATAACTTGAACTTTCACTAGTTTTCCAATCAAGTATGTGGACTTTTTCTCTAATTCATCAAATACATCAACTTATCAGATGCAGGTCAATGCGAACCTCCATTAAAATCATAGACGGAAATTGCTGGCTCTGAGGTGGAATCAACTGAACTTAGGGGCTAGGGCTCATCTCTCCCTCTCTCCATTTATCCATCCATCCAAAATAGCCATGGAAAAAGGTTACTAGCTTAGTAACAACCCTCGACGTTCCATTGACCGAGATACTTCCTCTGTGTTCCATCCTCAACGACCTCACCCATGAGCTCTCCTTCCTTGAGGACCTTGCCTGGAGACCTGCAAGTTGGGTTGCAACTGTAGTTAGGGGCTAGGGTTTCATTTAAAAACCAAATTTAACCCCAATTTATCAATTTGGGGAAATTTGTCCTTAACCAACTGTGTACCACTCATATTTTAAGTGCGCATACCTCCTCTGAGTCAAGTCGTTTAACTTATTCTTAAAATAATGTCACCTTCAATTCTCAAGTGACCTAAATCGTCAATGTCCCTTAAATAATGACTTTGTTGTGCAAAGAGATTAGAGGTATAAAGCCATGTAGAAATCATTAGGTTTGCTTTACTGTACAGAATAACTAGAGACACCATGTCAAGATGTAAAGTCATGGGCTGGTCACCACTATAGAAAGTGAATAGTTTTTATCACAAGCAGAGGCATGGGCCCATCCTTGATTCTGTTGTTTCTCTAGATGCGGAAAATTAGGATGCAGATTTTTTTTTCCCTAGAAATATGAGAATCCCATTGCTGTGTAATAACAAGAAGAACATAAGTCAAAGCGGGAAATCTATTCACTAATTCAAAGAAAAAGGGAATAAAAAAACAGGAACTATACTCTCGGCACTAGCCCCCGAACTTCTTGAAATTGCAATTAAGATCCAAGTAGGGAAAACAAAGTTTATCTATAGAGCTCGGCACCCCTAATTAATAATATTTCTTTAAATTTCAAAATTAGCAAGAAGGAATAAATTGACAAATGGTCAAAAGGTTTATGACTAAATTGAGAAATTGTCAAAAGATTTAGGACTAAGTGAGCAAATTGAAAAGTTTAAGACTAAATCGATAAAGATTTAGGAGTCAATTGGTAAAATTAATAGGTTTAAGATTAACTTGACACAATTACAATAGATTTAGGATTTTCAGCTTCTTCACGGGGTTTGATCATTATTGACGGTGGGATCAAATTTCTCCTTCATCAGCTTCTTTGTGGTGGTACTAAGACTAAGTCAATTAAAAGTTAGATGGGCATAATAACGTCATGATGTTGATCATGTTGGTGAGGAATCCCTAGAATTGGTCAATCAAGTAATATCTTCACACTAATTAAATTGATATGATTGCTCTTTCAATCGAATTTACTTTTTAGCCATAATTGGCTTGAATAGGCAATATTGGCGACTATTGTGCTGCAATATAATTTTAAATATTGATGGTCAATTATTTTTCTTTTTCCACTAACCCTTAGATGCTTAGAACGAGAGATTTACAACCTCAATCTCTCAAAGTGTCAATTATCTGTCTTCCTATTATAATTTTACATGGAAGGTAACTCAATGACGACTAGGTATATGTGTGAGTGTAATGTACATGCAGAAAACATTTATTTGGTTTCCGTGAGTGTTTCTTTTTTTTAGAGCGGCTTATTTAACATCTGTATTGTGATGTGATTACTAATCTTATTTAGACTTAATGAGAATTTCATTCTTTAATTTTGTTCCGCACGTTGGCACTTCATTACTAGTAATATAGGAAGCAACAACATCGTAAGTGCGGTAATTAAAGGAGAGAGAGGCATACCTCATCCCAAAAATCGGGAGTGGAAAATATTCATATCATCAAGGACCATGCTTTTCATGAAAAAGGCGGGCAAGAATAGGGGAATGAAGGATTAAAAAACGTAAGGTAAATTAAGAAAATTACTCATAATAGAATCTACAGTTATAAATCGGCATATGTGTATTTGTAAGGATTTCAGGCATAAAGGTTATTATAAATAAAAGGAGTAATGACACCGCAATGATTTGAACTTTTACTCGTTTTCCAATCAAGTACATGGACCATTTTTATCTTTCCTCAACATCAACTTTATAAATGCAGGTCAATAAGATTAACTCCATTTAAAGCATGGATGGAAAATTCTTGGCCTTTGATGTGGAATCAACTTAAATAGCCATGGAATAAGTTACTAGCTAATTAACAATCCCCAATGTTCCATTGACCGATATGTCTTCCGTGTTCCTTCTTCGACCTTGACTCGTGACTTGCGAGTTGGGTTGCAACTGAATTTAAGGCTCCAGTTTCATTTAGCAACAATTGAACCCCTATTCATCAATTTAGGGCAATTTGTAACCGTGGACTACACATATTTTAAGCACACCTATCTTTGACGAGTCAAGTAGTCTAATTTATTCTTAAAATAATGTCGCCTTGAATTGTCAAGTGACCTAAATCGCTAATGTCCTTAAATGACGACTTTATTGTACAAAGTGATTAGAGATATAACGCCACGTAGAAAATAATTGGGTTTGCTTTATTGTACAGAAAGACTAGAGATATAATGTCAAGATGTAACTAGCCCATGCAGTAGAAAGTGTCTAGTGTTTTTATAAGCTGGGCCATGGGCCCATCCTTGACTCTGTTGTTCCTCTATATGCGGTAAATTAGGATGCAATTTTTTTTTTTCAAGAAATATGAAAATCCCATTGCTGTGTTAATAACAAGTTATACATAAGTCAAAATAGGAACTTTACTCTCTAATGCAAAAATTAAATGGAAAAAAAAAAAGAAAAGAGAGAAGCAGGAACTGTATTCCCGACATGGGTGAGTTTAACCCTAGCCCTTCAATTTCTTGAAATTGCAATCAAGCCCCGGGTAGGGATAAAACTTTATGTATAGATCCGTAAACTCTGCTGCCACAAATTAATAACATTTCTTCAAATGCCAATGTTTTAGGAACTATTAGGAACTTCTAGTAAAAAAAATTCTTAATCAAGACCTATTTTCCTATAGCGATATTGATTCTAGGGTAGATTACTTGGACAAACCCCGCCTCCCCTCCCCCGCCCCCGCGGGAATTTTATCAAAGTTACCGGAAACCCCCTGCATTTTGAAAATGCACTCCGACCCCTCGTTGGAAACCTTTTCGGATTTGATAGATTAATAAAAAAAAAAAATTAAGTAGTCACAATCAAGTTCTCAAAATATAGCTGGAATATGAACAATGACATGGAATTCACAAAATTCCACATCGCCATTTACAGAGAAATTCGTTGATACCATGAGTTGTTGGATATGCAGTTTGACATGATACTATCCTGTTTGTATGCATCCGACCGTAATTTAAAAGGAACAATATAACTCAGCATGTCAAAAGATGGTAGACAAATTGAAATAGAAACCAGAATAGCATGGCAACAAAAATTTTCTGAGTTCAACACAAAGAGTAACATACACTTTCATATTGATTGCTATCTCGAGTCAAATGGCTTTACAACTGTTCACATGCCCGCACAAGTTATCATATAAAATATGTCAACAAAATGCCGAATATCAAATGCTAGTTTATGGTAAGATTAGGCGCACAAACACTACAAAATGGAGAGTAAAGGCAAGAAAGAGAAATCTAGATACAAGGTTTATCCTAATTTACTTTTAAACTAGGGCTACATCCAGCATATTATTCCATTATAATTAGTAGTACATCTCATCTCTTTGTTATAACTTTTAATTATATGAGAAAAATATTATATAATATAGTAATTATTATAGATCCAAGCTTAATATGGGTCCAAATTATAAAAGTCCATTGGCGTCGCAGGGGCTTTGCACCTTACAAGTGAGACCTAGCGTGGCTTCTTATTGATAGGGAGTATAAACCACACCTCAATAGTTTAGGTATTACTTAGCTTCTTCGAGGGGTAGTTGTTAATGACGGTGGAATCAGATTTCTGTTTCGTCAGCTTGTTGTTCGTGGGTGTTTGAAGATTGAACTCGGGAATTATTTTTACACTGATCAAAAATTGAATCGCCCTCCACCGTGACTTAAACATGAAATATGTTTAAGATTGAATGGAAACTGATAATGCAATTTGTCAGTCATTTTTTTCTAGTGGAACTCATCTAATTATGAAAGAAAAATACAATGCATGACGTGCAACTAGCTAATTCGTGACGGGTGCAAATGTGTACGTATTATTCATGGCTTAAATAAAAGAAAAATGACATGCATTGGTCCTACATTTAGGATAGATGATACCAGAACAAATTAATATTCAGGTGTCCGATTTACGGTAAGTTTCACGACATAACATGGATGAGTGCCCATAAGCAATACTATTCGATGCATGTTGCAAATGATTGAGATATGGAGTCGGTTTTATCAAAACCTAATTTTCAAATATTTTTTCATTATTTTCAAAATGCTGGTAGACACCTAATTGTTTAGCGAAAGGTTCGACAAAATTTGACTGAGAATTAGTTAAAAATTCAATCCAAGTGTATAATTAGATCGTACTCGCTAACAATTTTCCAATAATATCCAATTTGCTAAAGTTGAATGGCCAGTGCTCAAGATGTCGCAACTTTTAACCATAATTGCCCGATCATGAGTTGTCAAGAATATTGTGATTTGACCCAATTGATTAATTTCATCTTAAAATTGAGTCACAAGTTTTCTTAAGCCCCAAGAATCCCATCGAGTGGATTTTGAACAACGAGAATATCTTAACTTTCCACTACAACCACCTATTTGGCTTCATTTTTGGAAATCCAATCTAAGTCTTGAGCTTCATATGGACGAAAAAATGGAGTCAATAAGAGATTGAATGAAAACTCTATGCATAGGTATAGGGGCCAATGGCCCCTTCGCCAAAGACAGGTCGGCGTTTCACAATGCCCTCTCATTGCTAACCAAAGCCTAAGGTGTGCCTACCCTTGCATAGGGCACAAATGGCCTTAGTCATGCTTTCTAGCCTTCTAGGAGGGTTCTACTTAACTCAAAACATTTACATGCCGAACATTTACATGGGGCTAATTAATAAATCTTGCCCAAAACAGATCAAACTATCTCTATGAAGCTATGTGATCCTCCTTATACTTCGTAAAAAATATATAACCCCATCTGACTTTTTCACAACATCACTATGTGGATTCCAAGGCCTGAAATAATTGGAAATTGAATTAAATCTATTTAGAGCTAGGTCTTCATTTTTAGGTACTTGGATCATTGTCCACTCCATCCACAATGTAATCTTCCTTTAAACGCAAAACATCAAAACTTGGTGATTTCGCCTAATCTAAATCTATTCACCTTCTACACTTAGGTCCTTCCAAGTATATTGATGCATTCATATTATTGAAGTTGTTCTCCATTTATTTGCCCCATCTAAACACCTCGATGATCCCATGTCCCTTGTTCACCAAAATCTAAAGGTTCTTTCGAGTCTAACAATTTCCACTCAGTATCTTGTTCTCTACATGCGGAATAAGAAAATTCTTCAATAGCACAAACATCATGGTGTTAGCATTATATGCATATAAACTTATAGATGTAGAGGATAATTTGTCCACGTGCACAAACACACAATACATACATACATACATACATACATACATACATACACTTACATATGTGTGTGTGTGTATTTTCAAAATACATAAGGAGTCTTATTAACATAATTTACCTTGAAAAAATAAGCATTTGACCCTTTATTTAAACGGAAAAATCGGAAGTAAGCAAGGGAAATGAATGTATATGCAAAGACATCATGGTGTTAACATTATATACATATAAACTTATAGATGTAGAAGATAATTCGTCCACGTGCACAAACATACAATACATACATACATACATACATACATGTGTGTGTATCTTCAAGATACATAAGGAGTCTTATCGACATAATTTACCTTGAAAAAATAAGCATTTGACCCCGTATTTAAAGGGAAAAATCGGAAGTAAGCAAGGGAAATGATGCGTAAGGGACTTCGGGCCTTACTGAATGCCATTGGCCCACTGCACACCATCATAGGGATATTGTACAGGGCCCTCTGTGGGGGCGTGGGCCTGGCGCTACAAACGCCATGCGCATTTGCTTGTTAGGGGTGCTACCACCTGGAACAAATTTCCTTTTTTTTTTTTTTTTTGAAAAATCATTTATTTTATTTTTATATTTGTCGAACTTTGACCCCTCATATCTCTTCCGGCCAATTCACCCGTTATTTATGTTCACAGAAAGCTCATGACCTGAATTTATGTCCGATATTTGGAAAAAAAAAAAGTCGGGATTATGGATTTCTGCAAAAAGAATGGTCATGGTGAAAAGTCACAATATCTTTCCCGTTAAAATTCTGACCAACCTAATTCTCAAGGCGTTAGTTGTGACTAAATATACCTGAATTCATCACTTAATATGGGAAATCACAATTTTCTTGACACCCTCAAGATTGGACAGCTGTGGTTAAATGTCATGATATTTGTGATCCAGTCGTTTGATGTGGGAAAATTGGGCGTTGTTGTTCTTACAAAGCACAACCCAATTACACCAATTGATCATAATTTCGACAAATATTTCTTTTCAGCACTCAAGGCTTTGATGCATTTGAAACCAAGAAACTTTCTATTGGAGCAAGTGCTATCCGAGAATAGATTGCGTGGTCAAACATTGGTAAAAAATGAGTTGCCTTTTACAATAATTGCACAGAGAGGAGTACTTGTATCCATTGAGAAAAGTTTAACCCTCGCGCAAGGCAAACACTAAGAATGCAAAAGTAATTGAAGGCCACCATGAGTCCATGGCAATGAACTTTTGAGTGTATAACTTTACAGATCTGGCTTGGGGTTAATGCTTTTCCTTACTATTGTTAGCCTAACCTTTTCATCATGACAAAGCTGGAATTGTTGTCTCCCAGTCATTTCCTGGTTGTTCACAATCTTCATGACTATCTCAAAGCATCATTCCACTAACTAGTAAAGTTGGCAACTTTTTCCCTCCACTTTGGAAATTTTTTATAGGATTGACTTAAAAGTCGTTACTCTTCTTTCTTCATGATGCTAAGAGAAAAGGAAGATGCCGTGTCTCATGGTGGAGGAAGCCCTGTTAAGTGGGCACTAGGACTGACAATATGCTCAAAACGTTTGAACTTGACTTGGATTCAACGACAAAATGCTTTTTTAGATTTTTTTTTTTTTTTTGATAATTATAGCATACATTGTCGATGTCAAAAAAGATTTATACAAGTGGCCTTATAGTTACACCACTAACTTAAGAAAGAGGTATTATAACATCAATTCTAGATAGGTTGACTTTGTAAAATATTTTATAAACCCACGATCTCTTTTTCTTTGTTCTCATTTCTTCGTGATAATTAAGATACAAGATTACTTGATTTATACAATGATTTCCAAATGTGGTTTTGGGAGGGGCAGAGACCTTGATTGTAGAGGACTTGTCCCGAGGCTCGCACACAATTCTTTTGCCAAGAGAATCTATAAGATGGCTTCCATATATGGTTTTGGGAGGGGGAGAGACCGATGATTGTAGAGGAGCTTGTCCCGAAGTTCTCACGTGATTCTTTTCACAATAGAGGATAAGTTTTACTCATGGTAATGTCAATCAATTGGAACCGGTGATTATAGACAACCTTATCTTGAAGTTCGCATGTGATTCTTTTAGCTAGAGAGGGTAAGTGTTGCACCCAAGTAATACCATTATCTAGATGAATGAAATAGAGAACGTGTGAGAGGAGATTCGAGCAATGTTAGGGGACTTCAATGCAAGGTGAAGGGTGAGAGTTAATAAATACATCGATATTGGAGAGACTATAGCTATAGTTCTTCCTTTGTGATATTAACTATCAAATAATTGGTTTAGGGCATTTTATAGTGAAAAATGAGAAATTTCATGTTAAACATGATGGTGTATTAAAATCAGTGGATGGTGTATTGCCACATATAAGGAAGAAACAAGTTAGAAGTAGCCCATGTTATAAGGTGACATCCCAATTGTCTTCTAGGCATCCACATTCTTCATGACTATTCCGCAGCGTTGTTGTACCTCTAACTAGTAAAGCCGGTAAATTTTTCTCTCCACTTTGGAAAAATTTTATAGGCTTGACTTAAAAGTCGTCACTCTTGTTTTCTTTTGGTGCTAAGAGAAAAGGAAGATGCATTGTCTCATGGTCCACTTTGGAAAATTTTCATAGGCTTGACTTAAGAGTTGTCGCTATTGTTTGCTTTTGGTGCTAAGAGAAAAAGAAGATGCCTTGTTGCTTTGTCTCATGGTCCACTTTGGAAAAAATTTCATAAACTTGACTTAAAAGTTCTTGCTCTTGTTTTCTTTTGGTGCTAAGAGAAAAAGAAGATGCCGTCTCATGGTCGACTTTGAAAAAAATTTCATAGACTTGACTTAAAAGTCATCACTCTTGTTTTCTTTTGGTGCTAAGAGAAAAAGAAGATGCCTTGTCTCATGGTGAATAAACCTTTGCTCAGTGCATAGCAGGATGATAATACGCTCAAAATGTTCGAACTTGACTTGGATTTGACGACAAGAAATTTGAGGTTGAGAATTTATAATGAGAATTTATTCCATGGTTAAGTTTAATTTTTGTGGTGCTTTACTGAGCAAAGTCCTCTTACACCTAAAAATGCATCATGAGAATTAGAACTCATTATTTGCCGACAAGATCATCTACTGTGATTGAGGGATTAGGAATAGGGCTAAAAATCTTATCCACTTGCAACATTATGATGTTCCCTCTCATTTCACAAATTCATTTAATGAATTCAATTTACAAAGGATGATTGGATCGTACACATTAAATAAGGTGGCCTTATGCAATATCCATCTTTTCAATAGAGGAGATTTAGCACATCAAGATTAGATAAGTGGTATTATTTCCATTGAATTGTCAAAAGGACAGTTAAGAAGTAGTGGCACGGTGATCTATCTAAAAAATTATTGAGTGAACTTAGTGTATAAACTAAATTGAATTTGAACCCTTAAAAATAGTGGACTTCATAAGAATCTCTTCAACTTTTCAGATTTAGATTTAGTCTACCATATATATACTTTTCATTTAATAATTTTTTACTTATTTGATGCAAATAACAGCCTCCAAGATTGGACTTTGGTCGTGAAAAGCACCGAGGACTTGGAGCGAAGCAGATTGGAGAGAATAATTGCAGTGGGGAAATGCATGCTGAAACAGACCGAATAATTGCAGTGGGGAAAAGCATGTGGAAACAAACTGAATTATTGGAGTAGATGGTTGATGACATGATGCTTTAAAAGCATCTAGCATTTTCTCATGAAAAAACAAACAATTGTGGATGAGCTATTGCTGGCTCACTAAGTTCATAAATTGGTTGAAACGACACATCCATTTATAAAATATCAACACGGATCACTTTGTGCAAGTCTGATTTATCTTCTTGCCCATTACATTTATATGATTGAGTATGGAGAATTTAAATATAAACCGGAGTAAAAACTACAAATTGTCAATATTTTTATTCACATAATTCAACATAAGACATTATGTATGCTTAACAATTTAGCTATACCAATTTCTATATCAGTCCATAGTACTTTTATTATGTGGAATTTTAATCTCCAAAAGATTTGAGTTATGTGATAAAGCAAATATAAACTATTTATACACCACATACAGAGACAACTTTAATGAGATTTTGTTAACCAATACAGAAATTTTTATTATATCATATATTTTTAATATGACTGAAGCCTAAAATTTTCACAACGCTTGTACACTAGCTTTGATTGCTTGATCATGTGCAATATGGGAATACATACTGCTTCATTTTTTAAGATTGCAAATCCCTCACAGACACTAACATATCAAAGATAAATCCTACAACAAATAGCATGAATACTATAACACATAAGGAAGATGTTGAAATGATTTTTGAGAAATTAGATATGACAGTAAATTTTATATACCATAACAAGAATGGTGCAGTGATATTTTTATTATTAAAAGATTTAACAAATAGTGAATTTTAGGTCAAAATAGAGTAAAAATGAATCGTGGAATCTAAAAACGAGCATGGAAATTCGGAACCATACTATTTCACACGAACCCCTTAGCATTCACACATGCGTGCTTTGGGACTCAGCAAATAAATCACAAGAGTGGCAAACATAGAGTTTGGTTCTGATCAAATGAAAGAATGAACAGGAGAGGGAAGGAATCAGCAGGCTTTACCATGATGAGCAGACAGCAGAGTGCGTGAATTGGGGTTCCCTTGCGTTCGTCGCCGGCTTCTTGTTCATCCTTAAGATCACCGAATCCAACACTTTTTTGACTCTCCAGCTTTTTCTTCCGCTCACTGCTTTTGAATCTTGTCTGATTCCAATTTTCCATCGCTTTCCAGCTCACGCTCAAATCTCTCTTTTTCCATCACCGAAAGCCATCCCGCGCTTGAAGCTCACGATCGGTTTAACTTTTTCAAAGGGTCCCCATCTCTCGCATTTATCTCTTTTTTCCAAAAAGAACTGCGGAATCAAAACTTGTTTTTGAAATAGAAATTCATTTGGTACATAATTTCATTTTTTTATTTCTAGGATAAATTTTTAGTCAAGAAATATGTTTGAAATAAAATAAAATTTTTACTCTCTATTTTCAGAATAAAAATGAGAAAAAAATGATATATAAAAACAATTATCATCGCTGTCCTCCTACTAGTCGGCTACCCACTCACCATTCATTGCCCCCTGCCGCCCCCTAGATGCTGCCAATTGTCACTGGTGGCCGATAGAGACTAGGTTGGATTTTTGTGTAATCCAAATCTCATTACCGTATTTTGCTCCTTCAAAAACCGGTTTTCTCCATAACAATCCGCTCTCTTGGCCGGCCACGACTTGTCTAATCCTCATCTCGAATGTCTTTGATCCAAACTTCCACAATTATTGGATTCGTGAAATACCTTGTCTGAATGATATCAAACTCTACAGTAAGGAATTAGGACCAATTCCACTATCTTGGAGTTGTCCAATAACTCTATATTTATGTTAGTTTGGGAGAGATAAAACCAAGTACCAGTAACGAAAATTGTGAGTCCTTGGTATATATGTAAACATGCGGAGGTTCTCTCCAGTACAGATGGAAGCCCAAGGCGAATGTTGAGTGAATCCATGAAAGGAGGGACGGAGAGAGAGAGAGAGAGAGAGAGAGGGGCAGATACCGAACAAATTGGTCCAACATGGGGTTCCTGACAGGATAACCATTGCCAACCGCGTATATCAAAGAGGCCCTATTCCTTGTCCGGGAGCTGATGCAGCCTCGCTATGACTTGCTTTGCACCAGTCATTACGGGTACACATGATAATCATTCTATTTTTGTTCCAAACTTGTTTCTGGAATAGAAATTTGTTTGGTAAAACTATCTTATTTTTTTTATCCGAAATAGATTTTTGCTCCAGAAATAAGTTTGGAATAGTAATCAAAAGTAAAAAAAAATGAGAAATAGATTTTCACTTCTCTATTTTAAAAAAAAAAAAAAATTGAGAGATAAAAGCTCTTTTCATCATTTTTCCTCGCTAATAACTAGCCTCCCATCCACTGTTGCCGATCACCGTCCATCATCCACTCGATTGCCATCCATTGATGGACGCCAGCCGTTGCTAGCAACGATCGCCATTTGCTTGCTACTGGCCGCCGTCTGCCAATCACCATTCGCCACCGCCCACCGCTACTGGCGGGCCGTCCACTAGCCATTGGGCCATCTACTAGCCGTCATTCGTCGCCGTCCGGAAGAAATAAAATTTATGTCATTATCAAACGAATTTCTATGCCGGGAATAGAAATTTTATGTCGTCATTAACCGCGTATTTTTGCTTAAAAACTCGTTCAAGAATAAAAATAAAAATAAAATATCTATTTTTCTTCTAAAAATCAATTTCTAAACAGAATAGTTATCATTTGCATCCGCCTCGTAAACCCTCGTCCCTTCCCTTTCCGCTCCATCATCATGAATAGATAATTCAGCTTCTCTCTCTGTGCATTTTCCCATGCAGTTCGAATCCGACAGAAGAATCCAAAACCGCTCTGAACCACCCCCGTGACGAAACAATCCAAGGGCCAAGAAATTTTTGGCGACTGCAGTGAAGCCCCTTTTACCCCTCTAGGAGTCGTTTCTGACGAGAGTAAAAATGCTTTCTTGAAACGAAGACCTTTTCTATCTCTTTTGCAGTTTAAAAGAACAGCACGAAAGGGTAAGTCTTCTGCTTTTCTGTCTCGTAGCCTTTGGCTTGTAACTTCTTGAGCTTTATTCCCACCTTTTTTTCCCTTTTTCGTTCATCTTGCATGTCGAGCCGTCCAGTGGGCCGCTTAAAATGAAGAAGTTCGTAATTGAGCCCCTGTTTCATTTGACACAAACAAGCTTTGTTTAATTCAAATGCATTGTGCCTAAACATAAATGTGTATTTTGTCTGAATGCAGAGAAATGCAATAAAAGATGCTAGTGTAGGACTCAGCTAAGCAAATGTTTTTTCTATTATTATTATTAAGGATCTAGTAGCACCACTATCAACGAACTCGATTCTTAGTTTTCTCATGAAATGAATGAAAGGACTACAAGCAAAAATTTATATATCAACGCAAGTTAGAGGTATAAACTTTTAAAAAACGGACTCTTTTGACATTTGGTGAGTAATGTTGTTATTATCTTAGTATTAAAAAATATTGTTGTCGTCACATGTATTATATGTTACCTGAGTAGTCATGTGTTAAATTACTACTTAGTGAAGAAGAAATCACTCGAAGTTGGGGATGTAATTTCAAGGAAGCAAGCAAAGTTTTTTCTGGTTGGTGAGCCTCCACTTCCTTTTTCAGCCGCGAAGAAGCTCGTGTCAATCAGACAAATCCAAGTAACGCGGTGGTGAAATAAGTCCAGGTGTTCGCACCTATTACATATCGTAGTCCATACTTAAGCACCATGTTTTTCCAAAGTTGTACCATTATTAATAGATCTAATTTTTTTTTTTTGCTGGAACACTTAATTATGTGTAATTATATATCTCTTGAGTGGTCTTGTGGTAAATTATTATACAGCAAGGACAAAAACTACTTCTTCGAAGGTTGGGATGAAATTTCGAGGAAGACCACCAGAATTGCTTTCATGAGTGAGCCTATGACCTAGATCACGAGAATCTTCCACCCTAGAGTTTCGTCCGTGCAATAATTTTGTCGGCCATAGAGAAGCTTGTGTCAATTAGCAAATTCAAATAACGCGGTGGTACGCAGTCTTTGGTAAAAATGAGTCCACGTGTTCACACCTATTAGATAACTTGGTCCATCCTTAAGCACCATCATTTACCAAAGTTCTAAAAAAAGTCGTGCATCTCTGTCCTCTAGTATAAGTATAAATCAACCGTGAAGTTTGAATTGTACTCAACCGTGACTTGAACGTGAAATAAGGTGTTTAAGATTGAATCAAAACTGATAATGCCACTTGTCAGTCAATTTTTGGAGTGGAACTCGTCTGATCGTGAAAGAAAAACCCGAAAGCTATAGTTTTGCAGTGCACAAGCATCAAACTTTGGATCATAGCCTCATCGTGTCCGTGATCAATCTTAAGCATAAGGAATTTAAAATCCTTCAATTAGCCACGTCTTGTCTAATTCAATGAACATGAAAACCAAAGCACATGACATAATCACTGTAGCGTGTCCCTCACAGATTCTTCAAAAGAATTATAGTTTTAGGAGTGAAAGTCTGAAAATATCGCCCAAACTCTCGGAGACGGTGGCCACTTTGACCCACATTCTTAAATTGTTTTACGAGTTGACATCCATCGTTTTGTCAGGTTGATTGCGAACAAAATACTCAGCCAGACTATAAAGCGATAATCAAATGTTTAAGGCTTGAGGATGTGGTTAAGCACAAGAAAAAGTTAGCATATTCCACATCGCTCTTTCAGCACTACATTCCTTGGTTAAATCCTCATATCGTGAGATTTCTTAAAGTGAATACATATATAGTTCTCTTTTAATGTTTCGAAGACTAAAATGCTTTGGTACCCGCCCTCGGGTGAAATTGCCGCATGATGGAGGCGAATAAAGGCTCGACTAATCATGATGAGTGATTCGTGCTTCATTAAAAAAAAAAAAAGAATAAATAAGAAGAAGAAAAATACTGCAAAAGAGTCCAATGCATCAAACGAGGATGGGTGAATCCATATCAAAGCAGCAAGCAAAAAGGGGCTTGAATCGGATGCCATGTCAAATAAACGAAAGGTCCTATTTGAAGACAGTGTTTGAATGTCGATCCAACATACGCAACTCAAATAACAAAGACGAATTCAGGCCAATCAGAGCAACATGCATGATCCATGGCATACGATTCAAATAACAACATTGAATTCAATCAGAGTGGCGTGCATGAGTCAAATGCATACCTTTCTAATAATAAAAGTGAATCTAAGCAAAAAAGCGAACCAAATGGTCTTTGCGCTTCCTGTCATACTAACCTTCTTCCTACCCCTTGGGACCTCTTAATAATGAGCAAAATAGAGGATTGCATCTCGTAAGTAGAGGAGCAGTGGATTGGGCAAGAAGATTTTCTCCTTTTTAAATTCGCTTTCAATATAACTTCTGTTGCCTGTACCATTCGTCTTTTTCCCGAATTTTGATTGGGTTTTTATGCAATAGGTAGTGATAATGTTTGGTTTTCGACACGAAATACTATTTACGATGCATGACGTTCAACTAGCTAATTTCACGACAAGTGCAAACGTGTACGTGTTATTCATGGCTTAAATAAATGCAAAATGACATGCATGGGTCCGAAATGTAGCAGAGATAATATGAATTAACACAAATCAATATTTAGGTGTCCGATTCATGGCATAAGTTTCATGATATAACATGGATGAGTCCACATAAGCAATACTATGCAATGTATGTTGCAAATGGTCGAGATAGGGAGTCGGCTTTATCAAAACCTATTTTTTCAATATTTTTACATTATTTGCAAAATGCTTGTAGACACTGGACACCTAACTCTTTAGCATAGATTTGACTCAAATTGACTGAGAATATTACTTCCTTGCAAATTCGATCGAAGGATATAATTAAATTGTACTTGTTAACGGTATTTCATAGCAAGGAAAAACTATTTCTTGGGGATGGAAATTTCGAGGAAGCCACCAAGGCTGTTTTATGAGGGAACCTATGGCCTGGAGTTGTTTGTCGGTGCGTACAATAATTGAGTCTGCTGGGACCGGTACTAATCTACACCATCCACTCCTTTTGTAGGCCATTCACTACTTTTGTCAACCACAAAAAAGCTAGGGCCAGTACTGATCTGCACTATTCCCTACTTTTGTCGGCCACAAAGAGCCTTGCGTCAATCACGCCGTCCGATTAACGCGGTGGTGTACAGTCTTTAGGTGAAAATAAGTCCATGTGTTCACACGTTCGGGTGTCTTGGTCCATCCTATCGTTTTCCAAAGTACTAAAAATAAGTCGTACATCTCTGTTTTCGTAGCATAAAACCCAAGAAGATCTAGTGGGGAAGGAACTACCCGAAATTACAGTGCCAAATCTTAAGCTAAGAGTCGCTTCTGATTATTGAATTCCATTGTCTAATTGCTTGTTCGTGGAAACCCCAAAGGATTTATCATGTTTTCTTGAGTTTAGAGGCGTGGATGTCTGCAACAATTTCATCGATCATCTCTATGGAGCACTTGACCTAAAAGGGATCTACACTTTTATTGATGGTTAGGAGCTTAGAAAAGGAGAGCAAATATGGTCGACGCTTGAGAAGGCAATTGAGAAATTATGCATCACAATCATTGTTTTCTTTGAAGATTATGCTTCCTCATTGCGGTGTTTGGACGAGGTGGCAAAGATCATGGAGTGTGCAAGGAAAAAGGAGACCTCACGGTCTTTCCTATGTTTTACAAAGTGGTGAAGCTCACGATCGGTTTTACTTTTCCAAAGAGTCCCCATCTCTCACATTTATCTCTTTTTCCAAAAATAAAAAAAAAAAAAAAAATAACCACCGAATCCTTTTGTTCATTTTTGTCTCCAAAGCTTATAATAACACACATGACAACCATTCCATATGTATTCCAAACTAATTTTTCTATTCGAGACTTACTTCTAAAATAGAAATTCATTTGGTACATAATTTCATTTTTATTTCTAGAATATATATTTACTCAAGAAATAGATTTGGAATAAAAAAATTTATTTCTCTATTTAGAATAAAAATGAAAAAAAAAAGATATAAAAACTCTTCTCATTACTCGTCCTCTTTACTAGTCGATCACCCACTTACCGTTCACTGCCACTAGCCACCTGCTGCTTGCCGCCAGTCATCGCCAGTCACTGGCAATGACCAGGTTGGATCTTTGTGTAATCCAAATCTAATAATTGTATACTCCTTCAAAAACCTTTTCTTTTTCTTTTTTTTTTTTTGTAACAATCCGCTCTCAAATGTTTTTGATCCAAATTTCCACAATTATTGGATTCGTGAAATACCTTGTCCGAATCATATCTAACTCTACAGCAAGGAATTAGGACCAATTCCACTATCTTGGAGTTGTCCAATAACTCTATATTTATGTTAGTTTGAGAGACATAAAACCAAGTACCAGTAACGAAAATTGTGAGTCCTTGGTATATATGTAAACATGCAGAGGTTCTCTCTAGTACAGATGGAAGCCCAAGGCGAATGTTGAGTGAATCCGTGAAAGGACGGACGCAGAGAGAGAGAGAGAGAGAGAGGAGAGGGAGGAGGCAGGAAGGCAGATACAGAACAAATTGGTCCAACATAGGGTTCCCGACCGGATAACCTTTGCCAACCGCGTATATCAAAGAGGCCCTACTCTTTGTCAGGGATCTGATGCAGCCTCGCTATGACCTGCTTTGTCACTTGCACCAGTCATTATAAATACGTATCATAACTATTTTATTTCTATTCTCAATTTATTTTTAAAATAAAAATTTGTTTAGAAAAATTATTTCGTTTTTTTTTTTTAGAATAGATTTTTATCTTAAAAATAGGTTTGGAATAGAAATTAAAAAAAAAAACTTTTACTTCTCTTTTTGAAATAGAATTGAGAAATAAAAAACTCTTCTCATTATTTATCATCGCTATTAACCGGCCGCCCATCCGCCGCTGCTGATCACCATCCATTGTCCGCCTGGTTGCCATCCGTCGACGGAGGCTAGTCGCCACCACCAACGATTGCCATAAGCCGGTTGCCGACCGCCATTTGCCGGTTGTCATATGCCATCCACCACTGCCCGCCTCTGCTAGTGGACCCTCCGCTAGCTATTGTCCATCGCCCACCGGATGTCATCATCAAACAAATTTCTATGCCAAGAATAGAAATTTTATGTCATTATTAACTAGGTATTTTTATTTAGAAACTCATCCAAGTATAGAAATAGAAAAATCTATTTTTTTCTAAAAATTAATCTTTGACCAGAATAATTACCATTCCCGATTTCACGGCCTCATCTCTTCGCTTTCCGCTCCATCATCATGAATAGATAATTCAGCTTCTCTCTCTCTCTCTCTGCATTTTCTCATGCGGTTCGAATCCGACAGAAGAATCCAAAACCGCTCTGAACCACCCCCGTGACGAAACAATCCAAGGGCCAAGAAATTTTTGGCAACTACAGTGAAGCCCCTTTTACCCCTCTAGAAGGCGTTTCTGCGAGAGTAAAAATGCTTTCTTGAAACGAAGACCTTTTCTATCTCTTTTGCAGTTTAAAAGAACAGCATGAAAGGGTAAGTCTTCTGCTTTTCTGTCTCGTAGCCTTTGGCTTGTAACTTCTTGAGCTTTATTCCCACCCTGTTTTCCCTTTTTCGTTCATTTGCATGTCGAGCCGTCCAGTGGGCTGCTTAAAATGAAGAAGTTCGTAATTGAGCCCTGTTTTATTTGACACAAACAAGCTTTGTTTAATTCAAATGCATTGTGCCTAAACATAAATGTGTATTTTGTCTGAATGCAGAGAAATGCATTAAAAGATGCTAGTGTAGGACTCAGCTAAGCAAATGTTTTTTTATTATTATTTAGGATCTAGTAGCACCATTATCAACGAACTCGATTCTTAGTTTTCTCATGAAATGAATGAAAGGACTACAACCGAAAGTTTATATATCAACGCAAGGTTAGAGGTATAAACTTTTGAAAAATGGACTCTTTCGATATTTGATGAGTAATGTTGTGATTATTTGAGTATTAGAAAGCATTGTTGTCGTCACATGTATTATATGTTGTTTGAGTAGTCATGTGTTAAATTACTAATTAGTAAGAAGAAATCACTCGAAGTTGGGGATGTAATTTCAAGGAAGCAACAAAGTTTTTCTGGTTGGTGAGCCTCCACTTCCTTTTTCAGCATCGAAGAAGCTCGTGTTAATCAGACGAATCCAAGTAACGCGGTGGTGAAATAAGTCCAGGTGTTCACACCTATTACATATATGTTGGTCCATACTTAAGCACCATGTTTTTCAAAGTTGTGCCATTATTAATAGATCTATTTTTTTTTTTTTTTTTTGCTGGAACACTTAATTGTGTGTAATTATATATCTCTTGAGTGGTCTTGTGGTAAATTACTATACAGCAAGGACAAAAACTACTTCTTCGAAGGTTGGGATGAAATTTCGAGGAAGACCACCAAATTGTTTTTATGAGTGAGCCTATGACCTAGATCACGAGAATCTTCCACTCTAAAGTTTTGTCAATTTGTGGCAATCCATTTTGTCGGCCATAGAGAATTGTTCACTACCAGCAAATTCAAATAACGCGTGAATGACGGGGTGGTACGCAGTCTTTTCAAAAAAAGTCCATGTGTTTACACCTTCAGATAACTTGGTCCATCCTTAAGTCACCATCATTTACCAAAGTTCTAAAAAGTCGTGCATTTTTGTCCTCTTAGTATAAGAATAAATCAACAAGAAGAAAATGGTGAACAACCTACCTGAAAACACTTTTTCAAACCTTCTAATAGTCATTGATTGTTCGTTAAAACTCCATCATCCAATGGCTTCTTCGCCGAAATCAAAAGTATTTACGATGTCTTCTTGAGTTTCAGAGGCATGGATGTGCGTAAGAGCTTCGTTAGTCATCTCTACCAAGCTTTAGATCAAAATGGAATACACACTTTCCAGGATAGGGAGAAACTGAGAAAGGGAGACCAGATATCGGCGACTCTTATGAAGACCATTGAAGAATCGTGCATCGCAATCATCATTTTTTCCGAGAACTACGCTTCCTCATTGTGGTGTTTGGAAGAGGCAGCAAAGATTATGGAGTGCAAGGAGCAAAAGGACCTCACCGTTCTACCAGTGTTTTACAAAGTGGACCCAAGAGAAGTAAGAACACCGGGAGAAAGATTTATAGGGAAGCTCTGGATAAGCATGAGGATAGTTCAAAAATGATCTCGGAGAAAGTGAAGAAATGGAAAAAGCTCTTTTTGATGCTGGTAACTTGTCCGGGTGGCATTTGAATGATGAGTAAGTTCAAAGTAGCTCAATTTTGTGTAAGAAGCTGATCTTTACATGCAAGTATAAAGACTGTTTGCATTAATAAGAAAAAAAATGACAGATAGATGACTATAGTAAAAAATGTTAAAACTTGATCTACCAATGGACAGAATGTTAAGTGACGTTATTGCACTTAAACCCATTTCTTTGAATGAAGTAAGAAAGTTTGCAGCAACAGATAATTAGTGTGTACAAGCCATGTAAGGCAATAACGTTGTGCTTTAGGTATTTAATTGAATCAAAATCTTAACCACCGTTTAAAGTCTAAATAGCTCTTTTTGATGAAAGTATAAATAAATTACATATAACAATCAAAAGGGAAAAAATAAATCATCATAATAAATCAACAGAGCATGAATCACTTGGTGACCAAAAGTTGAACCCATAATGGTTGTTTTGATTGGTTTTCTAATTCGACTCAGTGAAAAATTTTTGTTTTGGCTGTGATCATTTGAAAATGTGAGATTTTTTTCATTGTTGGTTATGATTGCTTGTTATTTGCTTATTCAAATTGCTCAAAAGATGCTCCAAACTCTTTTTCCATTTTTGACAGAGATGAGTCGAAGCTTATACAAGCAAATTGTGAAGAAGATTTCCAATCACCTTGGGCCGCAACCTAATCTTTGTATGTTGCTAAGCATCTAGTTGGGATAGATGCTCCAGTTGTTGAGCTGAAATCAGATGTTAAACCTTAAGTCTGATAAGGATGTTGTCATGGTGGGGCTATGGGGACAAGGAGGGATAGGGAAAACAACGTTAGCAAAAGTTCTTTACAATTCTATTTTTAGACAATTTGATGGTTCATGTTTTCTCGAAAATGTTCGAGAAGCTTCGAAAGATTCCAAGGATTTAGTTCCATTGCAAAACAAATTACTATCTGATGTTTTATCACTGCAAAATGGATTGGTAGTCACCAATGCTAATAGAGGTATCAATATCATACAACATAGACTTCGTCACAAAAAAGTTCTCCTCATTCTTGATGATGTGGATGACTTGTACCAGTTACATGCTTTAGCAGGAGAAAGCAAATGTTTTGGTAATGGAAGTAGGGTCATTATTACTACAAGAAATAAACATTTGCTAACTTGTTATGGAATTGATCAAGATCGTGTGTATAAAGTTAAACCATTGAGTTACCATGAAGCTCATGAGCTGCTTAGCAATCATGCTTGTTTGATACTCCAAAAATTAGAAAACATGACAGATTTGGTGAAAAGTGTTCTAAATCATGCTGGAGGACTTCCTTTAGCACTTGAGGTTCTCGGTTCCTACTTACGTGGTAAAAGAGAAGATATATGGGAAAGTACACTGGAGAAAGTTTCTAGGATTCCCAACAAAACCATTAATGATGTTCTCAAAATAAGTTACGATGGACTAGAAGAAAATGAGCAAGAGATTTTTCTCGACGTTGCCTGCTTTTTTAAGTGGAAGGATAGCAAATACATAAAGAAAGTCCTTGATAGTTGCGATGTTCAGACAACTGTAGGATTTGATATACTCATCCAGAGGTCCTTGATAAGCATTGACAATGGAATACTACAAATGCATGACTTGATTCAATTGATGGGCATGGAGATTGTGAGACAAGAATGTCGTGATGATCCCAGCAGTCGCAGCAGACTATGGCGGTATGATGATGTTGCCGATGCTTTGTCAAGCGATGTGGTAAGACTTGCGAACATGATCAAAATATTGCTCCTTATTTTTTACTTTAATTATTGAAAATGCATAAGCTGAAATAGTCTTGTATATACAGGGAGATTGTGTTGTAAAAGCCATTGTGTTGGAGCCACCTGAGCTAAAAGAGCTAAGTATCCATCATAATGCTTTTCCAAAAATGAGAAAGTTGAAATTGCTCATCATACGCAATGTTCATATTTCTTTCCATGGCCCTATATGTCTTCCTAATGAGCTAAGATGGATGGAATTTGATGGAAGTGATGCTTGGATTCCAAAATTTCCTCCTGGTCACAAGAAATTAGTAGGTATTGATATGAGGAAAGGCAATATCGCAGAATTCATAAAACACTTTAAGGTGAGCTTTTATCTACATAGATTGTTTTATTATCCTACTTCATTTGTACGGGCATATGCGTGTTTGATGTACCATTATTCGTACGGAAATGGTGTTCCATTGTTTTAGAAGCCACTTCTCTATTTTCTTTCAGAATGATGTTAACTACTTGCATTGGAAATAACGTGCAGCAAACTGGCATTTGAAAAACTAAGGGAAACAACTTTACTAGAAATATCCAATGGAAACATTTTGCTGATAAAATACACAATACAAAGAAATTTTATTATAATATGGAGAAAGAGCAGATTAAAAAATTTTTTTTTTTTATGAAGGTCATTGGATCATGAGTAAATTCAAATTTTAATATATTGAAATATGTGAGAGATAAAATAAAATAACCAATTTCATGTAGTTGCCCATGGGAACTATATTTGTTAAATAAGCAATTGAGGCTCATGGATGGAAGGAATAAAAAAGAGGTTGAAATCCCTCACAATTAGAAGGCTTTTATTACGTTATGCACAAGGACAATACACACACACACACACACACACACACACATATACACATATATGCATGTATGTAGATGAATCTCAAATACTTTCTAAACCTAATGTCTCTAACTATTGATGTAGTTTTATTTCAAAATCAAATCTACCTAGGGAAGAAATTCAAAATGCAAATATGCTAGTATAAGCTATTTCACCTAATTCTAACTATGTCACTAGTTTACATATAAAAAAATTTATATACAAAAAAGAATTGTCTAATGATCAAATAAAAGGAAACAAAAACATGATGAACCAACCCATTGTCATATATACAAAAGAAAATGCACCCAAGGAATAGCTAGCCGAATGGTCAAGCATTTGATTTAGATGTGGTTGGTTGGATACCTTAATCACAATATGTCACATTCAAAATAACCTTAGAGGCCACGTAGTCTCCAAGTTATGGAGGCTTATTCAATGTATGTCGTGAACGGGGGGATTTGTCCTGCACCCTGCTGTAAAAAATGCATCATTAATTGCTCAAATCAGTTATGAAGGAGCAACATTTCTAAGTGCATGTAATTAAATATCTATTAGACATCTTGCTAGTAATGCGTGTACAAATAATTCGATATAAGTGATCCTGTAGGGGCATAACACCAAGAATTGTCAACAATTATAAGGTGATATAAATTATAATTAATTCATTCAAAAAATTTTGGCAATCCTTAATTCAATATTTGTTCTCCCCACGGTGATATAAATTATCTCCATCAACTATATAGTAATAGGAGTTGTCTTTGATCATATTGGAGTAGTTTAGAAATTTAAATTAACTAGCCCTTAATTTTTTTTCATGTTTGTTAACGCCCAATTCTTTAATACGGAATGTAATTATCTGAAATATATATAAAAAGAATTGTCATATTTAATGGATCGAAACATCATATGGTATGATTTTGTTATTTGCTAGAATTATTTTTTGTTTGATATATAGTATTTCTTTGTTTGTAAAACCGACGTTTAATTTTCTAGTAATCACGATATATCTTTTATTGGTCAAGTATGGAGTATCATGTTATATTTAACTGTTTTGATGATTGTCTAGAATAATTTCTTTGAAATCTTTTTAATATTGTGTATTATATATTATATAATTCTTTAAAATAATATATAAAAATAAAATGATCAAAGTTGTCTCTTATTCGCTAATGTGATCATAAAAACTAAATTGCTAGGTAGAACTCACTTGTGAGCGTGCCATATGACTCAATCTCACGTAAGCTTTACTGTATATACATAAAAATTTGTATTTACTGGTAAAGTTTCAAAGGATTTAGTAGTTTCTCAATACTATATATATGGTAACTTTGAATGAAAAGTTATTAATAGGTTAAGAAATTTACTTAGAACCCTATATAGTAGGTTTCAAGTTGCTTGATCTAACGATGCTCCTTGCCTCCTTCATCATGAAGAGAATTGTGGCCTAAGGATGAAAATCATTAAAAGTGACAACGGCATTATACAAATGCCGTTCTTTCCCTTTCAGAATGTTTATGGTAGTTGGTTTTGTTGTTTTTGCAGGACTTCCAACAATTGAGGTACATTAAATTGATGATTGCGAGTTGCTCGTTAGTACACCCAACATCTCATGTATGCTCCAAATCTCAAAGAATTGAAACTTTGGAATTGCAAAAACTTGGTAGAAGCCCATGAGTCAATTGCATATCATGACAAGCTCCAAGTCTTGCATTTTAAATGGTGCCCTGAACTTTGTGTTTTTCCAAATGTGCTCGAGTCAAAAAATCTTCAAGATCTCAAACTTTCGATTGCTCAAAATTTGAAAGATTCCCGATATTCCAGATGAACTCAGAGGCCTAAAAAAACTTTCCATACTAGATACTGCTTTAAAAGAACTTCCTACATCAATAAAAAATCTTGTCTCTATAGAGGAAATGCATTTAGATATGGGCAAAAGCTCTATAAGTAGTCCATCTAACATTTACAAGTTACAAAAACTTCAATGGTTCAAATATTTTCTCCCCCAAATCGTGTTTCCAAACCTATGGAATTCAGCTGATCCATGCATGAAGATTGGACTTCCAAATTTAAATGTGTCAGACCTTTTAAATTTTAATTTATCCCAAGTAGAGTTTCTTGAGGATCTTTCTTGTTTTCCCTCATTGAAAATCTTAACTCTGTCGGGGAACAATATTACTAGCCTTTCTACATCCATCAAGCGTGATCGTTTGTCCACATCGTCAATTAATAAGGTGAGCATTTATCTACATAGACCTTTTTATTAACTACTTCATTTGTATGGGCATTTGCGTACTGTATGCACTAGTATCCCTAAGGAAATGGTGTTCCTCTGTTTTAGAAACCACTACTCTATTTTCTTGCAGAATGTCGTTGACTACTTGTGTTGGAAATAACGTGCAGCATAATTGGCATTGAAAAATTAAGTGAAACATCTTTATAAGAAATCCGCAATGAAAACATTTTGCAGGTAAAATACACGATACAAACAAATTCTACTATTATATGCAGAAAGAAAAAATTTAAATTTTCTTATGAAGGCCATTGAATCATGATTAAATTCAATTTTTAATATATTGAAATATGTGAGAGATAAAATAAAATAACCGATTTTGTGCATTTGTCCATGGATATTATATTTGTAAAATGAGCAACTGAAGATCATGGGTGGAAGGAATGAAAAAGAGGTTAAAATCCCTCACAAGTAGAAGGTTTTTATTATATATAGAAGGACAAATACTTTCTAAACCTAATATCTCAAACTATTGATGTAGTTTTATTTCAAAATCAAATCTACCTAGGGAAGAAATTCAAAATGCAAATATGCTAGTATAAACTATTTCGCCTAATTCTAACTATGTCACTAGTTTACATTTAAACATTTTTATATACAAAAATAATTGTATAATGGTCAGATAAAGGGAAACAAAAACATGACGAATTAACCCGTTGACATATATACAAAAGTAAAAACGCCCAAGGAATAGCTTGTTAAATGGTCAAGCATTTAATTTAAATGTGGTTGGTCAGATATATTGATCATAATATCTCACTCTCAAAATAACCTTAGAGGCCACGTAGTCTCCCAAGTCATGGAGGCTTTCCAATGTATGTTGTAAAGGGCGGCATTTGTCCTGCACCGTGCTGTAAAAATATACATCATTATTTGCTCAAATCAGTTCTGAAGGAGTAGCATTTGTAAGTACCCGTAATTAAATATTTATTAAACATCTTCCTAGTAATGCATGTACAACTAATTCGATATAAGTGATCCCGTAGGGGCATGCCACCAGGAATTGTCACCAATTATAAGGTGATATAAATTATAACTAATTCATTCAAAAACTTTTGGCAATCCTTAATAATTCAATATTTGTTCTCACCAATTATAAGGTGATATAAATTATCTCCATCAACTATAAAGTAACAGGAATTGTCTTTTTTCCATGTTTGGCAACGTGCAATTCTTAAATACGAAATGTAATAGTCTGAAAATGTATATATGAAAAGAATCATGTCATATTTACTGCATCAAACATTAAATGGTACGATGTTATTACTTGCTAGGATTAGTTTTTGTTTGATATATAGCATCCCATTGCTGTAAAACCAACGAGTGATTTTCTAATAATCATGATATATCTTTTACCGGACTACCATGTTATGCCTAACTGTTTTGATGATTGTCTAAAAATTTATTTGTGATTTCTTTTTAATATTGTGTATTTTGTATATATTATATAACTATTTAAAATAATATCTAAAAATGAAATGATAAGGGTTATCTCTTATTCGCTAATGTGATCATAAAAACTAAATTGTTAGGTAAAACTCGCTCGTGAATGTGAGCTTTACTTTGTAGACACATAAAAATTTGTATTTACCGGTAAAGTTTCTAAGAGTTTAGTAATTTCTCAATACTATATATATATATATAGTAACGTTGAATGAAAAGTTATTAGTAGGTTTATAAATTTACTTAGAACCCTAAATAGTAGGTTCCAAGTTGCCTAATCTAATGATGATTCTTGGTTCCATCCACATGAAGAGAATTGTGGCCTAAGGATGAAAATTCTTAGAAGTGGCAACGGCATTAGAAAGATACCCTATTTTCCCTTTCAAAATGTTTATGGTAGTTGGTTTTGTTGTTTTTGCAGGACTTCAAGCAATTGACATACGTTGAATTGAGTGATTGCGAGTCGCTCGTTATTACGCCCAACCTCTCATGTGCTCCAAATCTCGAAGAATTGAAACTCTGGAATTGCAAAAACTTGGTAGAAGCCCACGAGTCAATTGCATATCATGACAAGCTCCAAGTCTTGCATTTTAAATGGTGCCCTGAACTCCGTGTTTTTCCAAATGTGCTCAAGTCAAAAAATCTTCGAAATCTCAACTTTTCTGTTTGCTCAAAATTTGAAAGATTTCCCGATATCCCACATGAACTCCGATGCCTGGAAAGACTTTGCATACTACATACTGCTATTAAAGAACTTCCTACATCAATAGAAAATCTTGTCTCTCTAGAGGCAATGTTCTTAGATATTTGCAAAAACTCAGTAAGCATTCCATCTAATATTTACAAGTTACAAAAACTTCGATGCTTCAAATCTGCTTTTGGCCCAATCGTGTTTCCAAACCTCACGGATTCAGCTAATCCGTGCATGGAGGTTGGACTTTCAAATTTAAAAGTCTTAGAACTTGTCAATTGTAATCTGTCCGAAGTAGAGTTTCTTGAGGATCTTTGTTGTTTTCCCCTGTTGGAAGACTTAGATCTGTCGGCGAACAATATTACTAGTCTCCCTATATCCATCAGTAAGCGTGATCGTTTGTCTAAATTGTCAATTTGTTATTGCCATCAATTACAAGAGATTCCCAAGCTTCCGCCATTTTTAAATTCACTGCTCACGGATGGGTGCGAATCTCTACAAACAAATGGACATTTAACTTCAATTGATCAGCGGGTCCATCGAGGATTGACCATGGTTGACACTGCTTCAATTGCCAAGGTCAGATTCTCTCTCTCGTGCGCACACATATCGGTGTGGAGAATATGTTCAAAACAATATGTGCTTTTATATTGCAATAGCTGAAAATGCAAAATCAGAGGTTTGAGAAAACCAAATGAATATAAAGTGATCCTACACTAATATTTACGTAGTGAAGGTGGCTAGCATAGTTTTTATGGGAATGATTTTTATCACATGAGACTTCTATCTTAACGCAAGCTGGGATCAATGGATCCCTCCTCATTTACGGAACTCTTTACTCACTTGGATTACTTACTAAACTCAAATTGAATTCTTCCGTGGTGCTTTCTAACGGTCTATTTTTGTAACAGGGATTTCCTTGGAATACTTTTGATCTCCCTTGCACTACTTTTATTCTCCCTAAAGGAGAGATGCCAAAGTGGCTTCAACCAGTTGAAGATGGTTTTGTATCTTTCATGGCTTCAAAGGACTTATATGACAAGTTTCTTGGATTGATTTTATGTGTTGTACGTGACAATGAAGGCCATTATAACACACTTGACTTTCATGCATATTTTAATGGCGAAAGCCACCATGGCAATGTAAAAGGGGCCTATGAATTGGAGACAGGTGGCATCGTCATATACTATTTAGCACCATCTGACTTATGGAGAGCAGTCCATTTTGATCAAATTGATGGGAGTTATGCACGATTCGGCCTTACAATAGACATCAGCGGTCAGAGCGTGAAAAAGTGGGGATTTCGAATAATATGCAAGCAATTAGAGGACGATTTAAAAGCTACGCTCCGAGACAATAAGTTAATTGATCCAGCTTTCCTCTACGAGGTTGGTCATGACTCAATAGATCCAGAAGTCGAGAGTTCACATGTGCATGGAGACAACCCAATCGAAATGGATCAACTAAAAAACTTGCAAGAGAGTTCACATATGCTCGAAAACAGACTGATCGAATTTGATCTAGATTGTCCACCGAGTTCTTACGAGGGTTATGTGATATCAATGATAAATCGTGAGGATTCTTTTCCTGGACTCGCTCTACCTGACCCGCGCAGCCTGGGGAACAAAAAGTACAAGCTTTGGTTGAAAGAAGATGGAGACGTGAGTGAACTCCCGTTGATCTTCATTACAATGCCTTCTTTCTTCTTGTTCCTTCGTTTTCCTTTCTCCACGAAAAAAGATACTTATAAATAAAATTTTGTAATTGTGCCTTCTCTTTTATCTCTTTTCTTTGTTTGTAGTTCTTCCTTTTGGCTAAATCCTCTTTTCTCCGCTCTACCCAAACTTCTAGCTCCACCATCTTCCGTCAATCATCCGGGACCAAATGCAAGCGCCGCTTGGAAGCGGAGGCGACCCGACGAAGAAGTCCCTAGCGAACCGACGGGCGACAGAGGCTGGCGAGTGGAGGCGAAGGACTACGACCGTCGCGGCCGACCGAAGCCATCCGACCGAAGCCATGGGAACCGGTGACGTAGCTTCTTCGGGGGAACGATTCTCTCCTGAGGTTCCTAGCTTCGTGCAACTTGCTATATAGATTAGGTCACGCCTGGCACATCCAGACTGTATCGAGTCGATGCGATACTTGAGCTGGATTTTGAATTCGATTCGTTTGGTGCTGGAGTTGCGCGGGAACTTGAAGAATGCGTCGTTGAATTTGTTCGAGAGACGTTGAATGAGTGTTTTCTTCGCAAGTTTAGTCTGTGGATGCTTGGTAGTGAATTTAATGGTAAGCGACATTGCATGCTGCAAAATCAGGGACAATCCCTAGAAGGTATGACGATTCTTTCTTTCTTTCTTTTCATAGGGTGTACAGAGAGAGAGAGAGAGAGAGAGAGAGAGAGAGAGAGAGAGAGAGAGAGAGAGAGATTTGGGTGCTTTTGAGGTACCACTGAGGTAGGACTCTGTCGCTAACTTTTATGAGGTACTTGAAGAGGCATAGCCATAGAGGAATAAGAAGTGAGATGTCAAGCCACGAGCAAAGTTTGATTGACAGTCAGAGTCCTCTTACCACTTGTTGACTTTGGCAACTAGGGAGAATTGAAAACCAAATTTACTTGGAGCTGATTGTGAATTCTGATTTTTTATGCCTTCACAACAGTTTAGGGTTCCCTTTTTATCCTTATCTGCCATAGCTTTTATGAAGGAAAATGACCTTGAAGCTAAAACTCCTGGAAGCTTCTTGAACATTTTAAAACCTAATAATGAAACATAAGCTCTCAGGTACCAACGATAACACTGGAATGAGCAAATTGTAGTTTCTCAAATTAGTTGTTGTTTTCCCTTTAGTGTCGTTAGAGCTATATCAGTCTAACAAAAGGTGGGATTTGATCTTGAATTAGAGGTTGAGTGTGCGGTGACAATCATTTCTGGAAGTTTGTGACCAGAATATCATAGAGGACTTGCAAGATTTATCATATAGCCATGAGACATGCATTACATAGCTGCATATTGATAATGAAATATATCTCTGCTGGCAACTTGATGCCGATTTTCTCTTGAATTGCTTGTATGCATGCATGCATTCATGAGATAATTTTTGATTCTTATCCTCATATTGTTTTCTCCAAACAAGTAACAAGACCTATTTGATTTTCTTATATAAGGCGAAACTTGCTTTGGACAGCCTTGAAGTTCCAGCTGGGTAAGAAACTGGTTTTTGGTAAACAGGTGCATTTCAAATATGTTACGTTATTTGCCAATTATGATGATTGGTATTTCAGTCTTAATAGGTGAATGATTTCAGATTGTGCTTTATTTGTGTAATATTTTGATTGAACAACTGTGTGATTGTTGAGGATGGGAACGTTATTTCAGCAAGAAGAAACCCGACTAGTGAGACACGAAATGTATGATTATCAGTACTTGCCCACCCTTTCTTTAAGTTTTGGCCGAGCAGCACTTTGTTATTGCTCTGGATTGATACCCTCAAATTATCCACTCGTAGTTTACTATTGATCATTTCATGTTTCTATCTTAAGTATTTCTTTAATAGATGATAAAACAATATATTGGACCAAATTTGTTAATGAGTGGATTTCTTTATGCATTATTAGGCTATAAGGGGTGATGTTCCCATTATTCTTTCATAAAAATATACTGCTAACAAGTAACAATAACTAAAATCTTGCTTTATTATGCCTAATGTTTCATGTTTTTCATTTGCCATTTTTCTGTCTGGAACAATATTATGGTCTTTATTTGCTTTTGTGAAGTTCCTACCATTATTTTTGTAGGCCTTATGTCAGCTAGACTATTGGTATACTTATTTGGTATAAAAATGCACTGTGAGCATTGTATTATTGCCTTTTGAGATGTAAGAACCTGCTCCTTGGGACATTTCTTCATACAATGACCATATTTACACATAGTTTAAGCCTGGTTTCTGGTAGAGATCATCTCTTATGTAATAGTCTATTGCTGTAATATTTGATAGTTATGTGGTGACGGTACACTGCTATAAATGGCTTTGTGGACAGTAATGAATAGTTGATGCGAAGATTAGCTGGCCCTTTTAGTATCTTGTGGAGCATAATAGGAAAAAAAAAAAGGGTTCCTTGCTACAGGGGTATATATGAAAATATTGTTAGAAAAGTTGGAGGTGGCCAATCCAATAAGAAGCCTCTTTTTCCATGTAAGATTTGCAGCAGCTTCAAGCAAGCAAAACTTGTTGAATTCACGTAGTATATGCCTTGATCAATCTCATATATACTTTCAATCAGTTAGCTTAAAGGAGAACACATTTCTTATGGACTGCATTTTCTGAATTTATGTTGAAACTATGCTAAGGGCAATTGTCTCTCTGACAAAGCTCCTAAGTTTGATATGGTTGCGTTGTTTTCTCCTTGTGCTTTCAAAGGCAACAAGACATGCAGAGATGGAAGCTCTTGATATTGTTCTTGAATAGTGGCAAAGGACTGGATTATTGGCTGCAGAAGTTGCAGAGAAGTTTTCAGTATGCTCTCTATATGGGACATGTGAACCGTGCACAATGAAAATAAATGGAGGTTTGTGGAACTGATTTTCCATCTTTTCTGTCCTTTGCCTTCTCTGAATGGAAGAAATTGGAGTTTCTAGAAGCGTCAAGAAGTCAAGTTTATATTAATTCCTTTTTCCCCACTTTATTTCCTTTTTGTTAAATTCTTTGTGACTTGTTTGAAATTTCTGTATTCTTTTTATTTTCCTATATAGTTCGGGGAAGTCCTACTTTTTGAGTGAGATTCTTTGATGTCTTTATTGATATCAAGATATAGCATCTTCAAGGAAATATGATATTTTAACTATGAGGAAATTATGCTTTCTGATATGCCCTGGGAAATGTACTTGATAAAGAAATCTCTTTTCCTTCTTGCATAAATGAGAGCATGTGTCTGCTTGGTGTATGGCTCGTGTTTCCAGTATAATTTTTCATCTGTCTGATGCTGCCATGATCTAACATTTCTTGTTTAAAGCTTCTTCAGAAGTCACCAATTTTTCCCTCAAGACTTTGTTGACATAAAAGTTAAAACGCAGCAAAACAGGATCTGGTCCATTGTGATCGAGCAGTACAAAAAGTAGCTAATGTAGATCGCAGACATTGTTTTTTTGTTTAAGGATTAGATTTGAAAGAACAAGCTTAGTTCCAGGGGGAAGAAGCAAGAGATTTTCCGAAGGACGCGTTTAATAAAAAAATTTAGGGAAAAAACAAACCATGAAAACTCTTGACTTTGGGGGCTTGAAATTTATAGTAAATGCTGCTCTTAGTAATCTGATTATGAGTCAAAAGTATTGTGGGAAACATGAACTAGCTCATTGCCTTTCTGAATACAACATCAAGCAAGAGGACTCTCTTGCAGATAAAAGGACTGCCTAGCTCAAAATCCTCCCTTTGGAACTCAAAAACTAGCCCTAATTATTTCATCGGAAATATTGGCTGGTTTCCACAGAAATTTCATCTATGTTCCCCCTTTCAAGTGTCTACCTAATTTATGAATGTTTCCAACTTTTTCTTGTTTCTCTTGCAGTAATGGGAATTCTGCATCAAAGGGTTTCAAATGTTGTGGAGGTATAATGGCATCAGAAGCAATTTCTCTTCTGCGAGATTTTTATGAACAAGGAAACTCTAATGGTATGAATGGCAATCAACCATTTTAATTAATTGAATTGTCTGTTTGAAAGAATGTTATAATACTGCTGTTAGCACCTATTTACGTGAGATAACTTGAGGAAAATGATAGTTCTTTTTCAATGGACCCATTATTAATTACACTTTTTAAGAGGCTTCTATGAACATAGTAAAACAAATCTATTTTTCAAACCAAAGTTTACCTTTTCCATCAATAAAGTTGAGCAGTGTGTCTGCTAGCAACATCGTCCTGAAAGACCCTTCCTCGGAATAAGTTCTCTTTTAAACTCAAATACTTTGGTCTTCCTCTTACTCATCCTCTTCCATAGTGATTAAAAAGAAAACGGGAAGCCTCTTTCTATTTGTACTGTTTGACCAGTTCTCTCAAATAGCTGGAAAGAATTGTTGCTGGGCCTCTCAGTGATTGCATATTATGCTGAACAACTCTGTCTGTCTGTCTGTCTGTCTCTGTCTCTCTCTCTAGATCGTTTGCTGCAGTAAAGATATGTTTCTATATCCTTACATCCCAGATAAATAAAGCTGGCCCAGTGGAATGTCATGTAATGACAAAGGGTTAATGAAATTGCATGCATCCATCAAGTATAAGGTGTTTATTTTGAGATGGTAAGTACACTTATCCAGACCGAAGCTAAGAGTGTTCAGCCATTTAATGATTGCTATGAATATGTGTTGAATTTGCCAAGGAAACAAAAGGGGTTTTAGATGCCCCGTCTCTCTTTTGCCAATTTTCAGATGCCCTATTTATCACATGTAGCTTTCTGTAGATTTGGGTATTCAGCAGATTGTCATTTGAGAAATGGGACATCATGTCCTCGGTTAAGGAAAAAGACGAAGTTTAGTATCTTAATAGCTGAGAACTCTTTGATTAGACTCGTTTGAGAGAAATATCTTCTTCCTTGATCCCTATCATGGATTCTATACATATATAGCAATTCTTCAATAAGAGCTCTTCGGTTGCAAATATTTTAAAACTGATCAGATCATAATCTTTACATGCATCGAGATAATTAGTACGCTTTGGAAACTCATTGCATACAGAAAACATGGCCTTGAAATAATTTGTCTTTGTAATGATAAAATCAATTTGGTTCATGTTTCTTCTCTGTTTTGTAGAACCCTTTTCCAAGAATATCATTTCTCTTCGCCTTTATTTCCTTCTTTTCCATCCATTTTCTGTTAATGACATTGTGGAATCTATGATTTGTTTAAGTATTTTATAGATATGCTGAATGCTAATATTTGGTTTTCAGCTCCAAAGCCTCAGGTCACTATGGGTAAATCATGCTTCTCATTGGATATGCTTGCATTGATTCATCCTGTTGAACACTTTCATGCCTTTGCACAATTAGGTAAGACCTTTGAACTTATGATTCCTTTCTTTTATGAACTTTATGTACATCGGGCATACTAATATGATGCATCTCTGCTGCATATCGAATGATTATATCAGTTATTCATGCATTTAACTAGTGTCTACAAGGTGTGACCTTTATATCATAGGTTGTCTGATTAGGGCGCTGTGGCAATGTTTCTTGCTGTGACAGTTTGATGTGATGCTCATGTTAAGATCGAGTATAACTATAGCTGCAGATTTCCTCGTATGATTGTAGTCAATCACAATGAGGAAGAAGCTAAGTCAGTGCTCTTCATTCCTGCTTCTTGGTTTATTCTGATCATATTGTTCATTGTTCTTATTCCAGTTAGTTAAGCTGTTCATTTGACTATAAGCTAGGTCAAACTTTCACTTCAAGGTAGTTCCCATTCTTGAGCTTAGCAACATAACTTTTGAACTATAGTTTTGTGATAAAGTGCAAATCTGGATGAGACATTGTTGGTGCTGGTTTTAGCATAGTAAGATTCTCTCTAGTTTGTGATATGGCAGAAACAACTAGTGTTAATTATTGCCTAAAGATGTTAAAACATTTTAGAAACAGCCCTTTAAGTGTAGAGACCCGTGTGAATGTTATTAGCATCCAACAAAATGTCTTCTTATGATTCAATGCACTTTGATAGACAATGCATGTGCCATTTACTGCTTTTCTAATCACAGAATTTCATCAAGGAATCCGAGGAAGGAAGTGTGATGCATGTCCAGATCAGATTTTTGCCCAGATGTTCATGTGTTTACAGAGGGTTGCAGATGTGATCACAAGCGATTTCATGCTTGAACTTGATTGTCAGATTGTTTAGATAATTTTACGGCATAAACCTGTGTAGGCATCAGTTTTCTGAGGTTAATTTTTGTCATCTATATATTCTGTGATGGAGTTTGATTTGAGTTTTTCTAACTTTGAGATAATTCTAGGCGTGCTATTGATAATTCTGAGATTTATAGTTCTAGACTATGTCCTATGTGATCCCTAACATGATAGAAGAGGCAAAGGACATGCATGTGTTTTCGCATGGATTTCACTGGATTCAAGTTTCCTAGTTATACCAATTATGTCCTAAATACTTGAATTTATACTATTGATGAGTCTATTGATGTCTTGATTGTTATTGACTTTAACTTTCATATTATTGTGAGAAAATCAGTGATTTGATAGGTTGATGCCTCTTTTCTTCTGGTAATAAGAAGTCAAAATTTGAGTTTTCTTTTTTAAGTGGTAATGATTATATCATAATCAATTCTAGTAAAGCCCTAGAAATACCAAAACATCTGCCTGCAAGACCCCTAATCTAAAACGAACAGGAAGATGGTAATTTTGGATCATAGTCTGTTATATATTCTTATAAATTTGGGCTAATGCTAGAAAAATAGATAATCAATCACGTATGAGTGCGATCGACCGACAAGAAGCCGAAGTCAACAGCCATTTATCCACCAAAAGGAAATGCATAGAAGATAACGAGACCTTGGATGAGCGCCGGTCTACTTTGGGGAGAAATGCGTAAAGACGGTTTGATGACATATAAATATTGAAACATTAATCATAAGGGGCCCACAGTCAAATTAGTAACTGCTTAGCTAATTCTCAAAAATAAAGTAATATAGTCTGAACGAGTCTCCTGTAAAGTACTTTAGTAAATGTAAATTAGATTTTGTGACTTTACTTATTGATTAATGTGCTTAATAAGTTAGCATTCTACGATTCTATTATAATAAATACCGAACTTTCTTGTGTAATTTTAAGGAAAATGATGATAATCACCATCATACAGAAGCCGTTGTCATATCTCTCTCCCTGTGATTAAGGTGCAACCGCTCGCTTGAGGTCATGTCCCTCACATATGGTGTCGCACAACCAAATTTGAGGTCGCTCGAGTGCCCCCATTAATGGATGTCAATGGCTTAGAGGTCCGATCCCTCCCCAAGTTCGAAGATTGAAAATTAAGAAGGGCTAACATTGCAGCGGTGCTTCTACTGTACAAAGAGAGGAAGTCATTGTGAAGGACGGTCTTAGCTTGCGGCAGCATTGACCAATGGCGGCAACATATCTCGAAGAAAACACAAATCCTTTCAATGGAGAAGGTGAACAGTAACTTAAGAAAATTCAAAGAAGAAAACAGAACAAAACAAAAACGATAAGAAAAATGAGAAAAAAAAATGTCATTTTGAGTAGAGTCATTTAGATCAAATTGCCTATTGTGCTATATAGGACGATTCGCGATAACTAGATATTAAGTTGGCAATTTTCAGTGGCAATTAAATAGAAGAAGTACATTGGAATTTGTGTAAAAGTTTAGGATTAAATTGACATAATTAAAAAGTTTAGGGCTAAATTGACATTCATATAATATGTTTATGACTAATTTGGTAATTTTCGTTATGTTGCATTTGCACGATCATAAAAGAAGACCTCTCTATATACAACAGGTCATCAACTTAAAACTGCATATTTGGCCTCCATCTAACAATAAAAATCTAACCACCTGACCCATTTAATCATAAGAAACCCTAGACTCTTGGAAGCTTCAAGGCAAGCTTAGCTAACTTAGCCACCTCCTCTACCAATTGTGTCTTGAAACTCTTCAGTTAATGATATTCCTCTCAATCAATGATGCCCTTGGCACTCTCAACTCAAAGTCCTTTGCTTGCTTGATTGAATCTTTCCCTTGGATCATGGGCTCCCTCAAAGGTCGACAGTTCTTCCTTTGGATCATTCGGGCCGAGTCATTGCCGGCCAAAGCTCGGCCTAATAGCTAGGGGTATGCATGGTCCGGGCGGGCGGTTCCCAACCTAGAATCGGGAACCGTCCGCTAAGGACCGGTTCCGAAAAATTGGAACCGGGATCCACCTAGGAACCGGACCGTCGGTCCGGTCCGGTTCGAGGTGGATCCATGGAACCGATCTTGACATGAAAGAATTTTGGTTTTCAACATAGAACAACTACATGACATCAAAGCAAGCCAAAGAAAAAAAAACCAAATTTAAGTACGTGGAGATGCGGACGGCGGGAGAAGTAAATGCAGCGAAATGGCGATAGGATTAGGAGCCGAAGACGAAGGGAGTGAGATGAGATCTAGGGTTTCTTTTAGTATATTTTTTTTAATATTAAAAAGGTTCCGGTCCGGTCCAGGTGGGCGGGCGGGTGGATCCACCCATGGAATCGAGAACCGGACCGGTTCCCTCAAGAACCGCCGGTTCCGGGCGGTTCCGGTCCGGTTCCGGGCGGTCCAGGTGGTTCTCGGGTATTTTGCACACCTCTACTAATAACCATTGCTAGTACTGATCATTAGTCGTTGTTTGTATAAATAAAAAAGAATTGGGCTTGAATAGGGCCAAGTGGCCCGAGTAAGAAGGGGTTGTACTAGGCCCCAACCCAAACGGGTCGGCGCAAGTGGCTCTCATATATTTCTCTTTTTCTTTCTTTTTTAATTATCGAAAATCCATGAAGATGCACGGGAACTTTTCAAACGAATGGTAATCAATTAGTTAGGGCCGTTGTGGGTGATAGGGAATGTTAATTTGTTAAGACTTCATCTCGAATTTTGCCTTTGTTAGCTGTCAATCAGACTTCATTAGCTCCCCGGTTGCTTCTTTTGGTACAAAACGTGATATCTTCGCCAAAAGAGCTCCCAAAATATGGTGATCTACCAAATACAGTTCTTTTCCCCTTAGATTAAGTCATACTAACATGATTGCCATGAATCATCATAGAAATATAAGTTGTTCTTGTATCAAAACATTTATGAAGCATCATGAGATGGCATGATTGAGGAGATACAATTTGTGAGTATACATAGATGACACAATCAATAAAAAAAAATGTGAATGAGCAAATTAAAACATGCAATTTTGTACAATCAATAATCTCACAAAAGTATCCAATCCCCTAGTCTTTTTTTAAGCACATCGACATTTTGATTAGGGTTATAAAGGATGTTGGAATTGCTCAAATATGATGGTTGTGTAACCAAACATTCTTTATAACTCCGAGAACAAATAAGGAATAATTGATTCAGCCGACGAAGGGCTTCCCGCATAGCTAGAGCTTCTGCCACAAGAGCCAATTGGCATCTAACTTGACATGGTTAGATTACTCTATGAAACACAATAAACAATGCTAGGCGTTTGTAAAAATTACTCAATGAAAGAAATGCAGTTCTAAATAAGTCCAATTATTTCAATTTCATGAATTTATCGTAACGTAGCCCGTAATCTCCCCATTTTTTGTTCCTCGTTTTTAGGTAGCAAATACCTAAGCTTTTCTGTATTGATTTCTATCTTTTGCCGTTGAGTAGTAGACAACACATCAATCCAATAATAAAATGAAATTGAAGATAATAAAATGAAATTTTGAAATATTTGTGAAAGGACACTTTAAAAAATCCCCAAAGAGTCTACTGCTGTATACGGCTGTCACCCATCTCCAAATTCGACAAGCTCGCAAACTCTTCTCGTTCGCAAACCGCTATACTCTCACTCCCTCTCCCTCTCCCTCTCCCTCACCGTCCACGTGCTTTAGGTTCGAGTCCACCTACCTATGTGAATGTTTGGTTTGCATGAATGATCTGGAACGTGATTGCAATTCCAAAAGGCCTATCCCTTTTTCTGATGTTTGGATCCATATGTGAATTATAGAATTGTGATTTTACCGACTTCTTGGAATTGCCATTTCCACTGCTTAGGCCATGCAATCATCATTATCATTCCTAAGTAGGTTAGAGCCATCTGGGCTGATGAAATTAGATTATATTGCAAGATTGACATCAGAGGTACCAAATATATTACACATGCCCAACTGCAGTAGAAACATGAAACGGGTCCTCCTAGTTAAACACAGACCAAAAAGTGTCATGAAAGATTGAAATTCAGACCCAGGTGCCCCTGAGGAGGGCATCCGCGGGTGCAGTTTCCCCGAACGTCTCGAGCAGATCGGAACAGGAGGGATCGGCCTCTCCTTCCGCTTTGAGCTCTAACCCCAGCTCTTCCTCTATGTCGTCCGATGTTGATATCAGCAGCAACTCACACCCTTCGTAGTTCAGGAAGTCGGGCGGGTCAGCCGGGCTGTACCTCAGCTGCCCGAACTGTCCCTGCAGGTGCGCGGGGAACACCGCCTTGCGCTTGCTCTGGAGTCCCCTGAACTGGGAAGGGCCGGCACCTGTCGGGGTTCTTGATCTGGATGAGGAAGGACCCTTCTCTTTCGATGTTGAGCGGCTCCTGGGGCTCCTGCTTCTCATCTTCCGGAGGGAATTCGAGCTTGTATATGAGATGCGTGTGCGCTTTCTTCCCCTTGGATTTGTGTCTAAGTATGCGGTACACTCCCCCCCAACGCTCTGGCCGCAGCCGTGTGGCGGTGTCCCCTCGTGTGGCTCTCGTGACCATCATTACCTGGCTACCGTGGCCACCTTCCACGGTGGCCTTGTCGCTGGAACCGGGGTCGGAGCCTTCCTTGCCGGAGTGGGGATCTTGCTTCTCCTCGACAGGCCTCTCGCCGGACTCAGGGCGGAGGACTATGTAAAGGCGCTGCACGTCGTCGGTGCTATGAGCTGCTTCTCTCTCCACCTTGGGCCTATAGAAGAAGAATATCTCCCCTCTTTCCTGCAATAAAAACTCCACAACAAGCCCCCTCGCTCACTCCACTCCGTCACCAACTAGTAAACCCCATTTGATTAGCAGTAAAAAAGGAGACAAAGCAGGTTTCGAACCTGAATTTCGACTTGGGGATCATTGCTGGTCTTCACTTCCTGACCTTGACCCATTTCCAGCGCCACTGCCGCAACACAAACATGCAGCAGATGCAAATGGAGGAGAAGTTGGGGGCAAACCAGAGAGAGGACCGCGGACACGTTCGCTTTGTGGATAACCCACGTTTCAGTACCGAAGCCTGCCACGTCTCTGTGTGTGCTGCTGTCGCCGACCGAATAGCAGACATGCCGGCGGAACAATGCATTGCAGAGGGACTTCACACGTGTCCCAATGTTTCCTATGTCCATGGAAACACCACGTGTTTTATAGCAGTTTTAACAACGTTTATTTCCGAATATTATGGGCGTGTTAAAAGTTATTAGCTTTCATAAAAAATGAACTGCTCTTATGGGAGTCCACTTATCAATATTTACTTGTAATTTCTTATATGCTGGAAAGCTCCCCAACTGATGTGGTTGAATGAATGAAACATATGCTATTTTTTTTTTTCGTTCAGCTAACAATACAACCTAGAAGAGGGTAGAATAAGTAGTATGTGGATTATGAAAAACATTCTTCTAATATAAGTCAACAACAATAGAAGCAAATTATGATAGTTGTATGCATAAGATATTGATAAAATATATTATGTAATAGTGGTGCTAGTAATCAGTAGTTGACAATAATGAACTGAACAAGTAAAACACGTAACAATTTATAATAGTTCGGCTTTGTCCCCAAGCTTATGTCTACTGTCCATATAACAATCATAACACAGGTTGAATTTCATTAATATTCAGCACAAGTTACAATCAACAAGTCTCTATCAACTAATAGATCATGTTATCATAATATAATTACTATCTTTGCACTCGTGCACTTTGTCTAGATTACAAAGAAGCTTAACCTTAGATGAGGAATAACAGATGGAGAACAAAGACACTTCATAATTACATAAGAGAGATGGAGAACAAAGACACTTCATAATTACACATGAGAGAGATGAAGTACAGTGATGCCATTTTCAATTTCTCGGTTCAACTCTTTTTGTGACTTTCTTGATCCTTTATATAGACATCATCAATTGCAACTTTGGAGATTCTAATCAGAAGGAAAGAGTAGTTCAGAATTATCGGATGCTTTTGCAAAAATTAGTATTGCCATACAATAATTTCTTCCGATATCAGCAGATTTCTCGAAATGGAGTCTATTGTAATTGTCACTTTGCTAATTCTCGATTTGCTACCCCAAAAAGCTATCATCACTTTTTTGTAAGTATTTTTCTTGTTTAAATAAAATTTTGTAAGTAACCTAAATAAGAGTTAGGTAATTTAAGCTCCACAAATAAATATTGATAAAAATAGAAACGTTGTTGATAATTTTCAAAAGATCACCTGATTTCGTAAGAGAATTTAACATGTTGGTAAGCTCTTCCCATTAGCGCTAGTAAATTATCGAAATAGCTGATATTTCCAAAACAATCAAGTAAACATTAGTAACTAATTCAAGTAAAAGTCGACAATTTTAGGTTGGATTTGTTAACCTTTCTGTGTGGTGATTGCTATAAAGATTAGTTAATCAATATCAGTAAATTATTAAAAATCAAATAAGCATTGGTTATATAGCTTCGCAAATAAATATAATTAGTAATTTTTTACCGGAATAAGTAACTTTAACACGTTGGTAACTTTAAAAAATGGTTCAATACCAAAACGGTTATTAATTTCTAAACATATCTAATAAACGTTGGTAATAAAATAGACTCTTGGTAATTTCTAAAAGAGTTAGTAAAATGAACAAACTGGTAGGCGGTATGTTCCAAGCTATCAAACAATAGAAAGCCACTCTCCACAATATAGAAGCTCTTTCATTAACTTTTAGTAATCCAAATGGCTACCATTTTTGGAAAATAAACTATATTACCATGATTATAAAGTAGTAAAGATAGAGGATTGAAGTACAACAATGCCATCCACAATGGTAAAAGAATCCAATCATAACAAAATAGAATCTTTTATTGACCAATTAATCTGGCCAGTATCATTGAGGTCCTAGATCAATTGGGGTCCAAGGCTTAGGCATCAGGGTGTCGAGGTTACAAGCCCGAACTTGTGGTCCTAGGTATCACAAAGTATAGTACTAATGACATTTCCCTCGCACAAAGCAGATATACTAAGACTAAGCTGGCACTTAAGGTCCTTGGAGACTCGTTCGTTCCATTATTTTGAAGGTGATGTATGTAATTGTGATAATAGTGAAATTCCAGTAATAAGTGTTACTTAATAATATAATTTAACTTTCTTTTAAGGAAACATATTCCACGAATCAGCCAATTCGAAGTTTAGATTTCTTTCCAAAATGAGAAATCTAGATTTTTGAATGGCCAATTCTTTAGGTAATCTAATTCCACAGCCAACCAAAAAAGACCTAAAAAAAGAATTCTATTACTCGCATAAGTGGATATCTATGATGCGTTTATTGCTCAATGGTTTTCCTTTGTCTGCGGGCCATATTCTTTTCCTCACCATAGTCGGGCCTAACTTTTTCATCGTGGTAACAATTCATAGACGTGGATCTCGGACCTATGAATGGGGGTATTCCTGAAACTCACAAAGAAAAAAGGAAGTGAGTTAGACAAAAAAAGAAGAAACTTGGACAAAAAGAGAAGTAACTTGGACAAAACGAAACGAAGTGACTTAGACAAATATTTTTTGTCAATAACCTCAGACCAATCAATCGAATATTGATTAATACGTAATCGATCGAAGACTAGCTTGCTATTAAATGAATTAGTACAATGTTTGCACCGGACCTCATCCTTAGCGGGCCAAGCTTTTCTATGTAGGATAATGACCCAATTCTCTAGAAAACCGCCACTTTTAGGTCGAGTCCTAACTTTATTCTTTTCTTTTTTTTGGTAAAGAAACTTTATTCTATTTTTTGTCTCATGAAAAATCAATAACTTTTACCTCATGCCCAAATCCATCTCCTGTTTACACATGCCAACTCACTTGTTGACGTGGATTTTAAAGTTCTAATATATTAATTTAATGAATTTAAAATCAAAACAAAATATTTTTCCATGATAAAAAATATATATCCGCAACTCATCTTTCATCCTCAACTAAACAAACCCCTCACACCGACCAAAAAAAAAAAACTAACCCTTCACCATGTGTTGCCACCGACATTCGGAGCCCTCCCCCTCTGCCTTTCATCCACTCTTTCAATGGAGCTTGTGCTCGTGGCCTTAGAAGCTTGAGCTCACAAGAGTGTTGAGGTGGACATGTGACTTATATTGTAAAATTGGTGCAGTCTGAAATAATTAATACATTCTAATCAATTCATAATTTATTAGCTTAAGTTCTTCAATGAATGTGAATTTAACTAAAATATATTGACAAGTTTGAGATTGAACTCTTCCTTAATAATCTTCTTAAGTAAAGATATCGAGTTTTTTGTGCAGTATGCTCCCAACAGATAATAGTAAAGTTAGTGGTTGATTAGTGCTCCACACGTAATTTGTTATGGTGTTTTGTGAATATGCAAGTTAAGTAAATTTCAATATGGAAGGATATTTAAATTAAGAGGGAGCAAAATTAACACGGAGCTTATTCGTACCGAAGATATAGTTTATATACATGTGTGAAGAATTTATAATAATCGGCAAAAATTTAGGGAAACTCAAAAGTCATATGAGATCAAATTGTAGTTTTTGTACCGTAATAAAGGATGAGATGAAGAATTTTATTTAAAAAATACGGATGAATAGAAGGGTGAGGTGACGGAAGCTAGACCTCAAAAGAAGGTTCTAGAAGATGTTGCCTGGCTGGAGACGAGAGATTCTCTGTAACGGCACGGGAGGAGCACGTCACGTCACCGAGAGATTAACAGATTTCGATTCGAGGAGATAAAGAGAATCGACTGATGGGGCTGAAGACGATCAAGCTACTGTTCCGCCGCCGTTCGCCGCCATTCCTGATCTCAGCTGCGCTGGCTAATGAGCCGGACTCGCGTTGGTACCGGTTTGGCTCTGTTCTTGGCCGAGCTGATTCGAAGGTTGGAATCCTTTGCGAAGCCAGGATTTCGTTCGTCGGTTGAATCGCGAGAGGTCCTGTTGCCGATTCGAGCATTCGTCGCAATGCAAACGTCACGGCTTTGTTAATATCTATTATCCTTGCTCTGCTTTCGATAGATTTCGATTGAAATCGATGTTCTTTCTTTTAGGATTAAAGCACGCGTTGGGCGCGATTGGATTGTTGCCTTGCTCCCAGTGCTGCTGGTTGATCTGCTTCGAATCAGGCGGTAAATTCGAGCCTGAGACAGCGTAATTTTACTTCCCGATTTGTTGACCACCGAGTGTTTGATAATATGCCTCTTAGTCACTAACGTTGAATAGATTGCGGTTTTGTTCGAACTGAAGATGCGCAGACGTAGGCCCATCGTTTTCTTAGTGTATTGATTCCATTCGGGTTATGTTTCATCATCGTCAAGATTGGTCCTGAACGTGTTCTGTTCTGTTCGTCTCTTCTTTGTATTTGGCATGTTTCTTTGCTGCGTTCGATCACAATAACCACTGACGAGAGGAATCGGCATTCAAAATGATGGTCCAAGCATTCTGTCTCTAAGTTCTGAGGCACTGGTTTGATTGTGGCGCTTGTTTATCCAAGTACGTCCCTGTTCCTATGCTATGCGTTTGAGTGATTATGGCCTGCGTGTGAGTAACGGTGATCTGGTAGGGAATGGAGAGGCTGATAATGAAATTGAATTGGTTCCGTGGTGAACCGAGACTGTGATGGAGATCCGGGGATGGTTGCCGGCGTCGACGGCGGACGTTGAGGGGAAGGAGGTTTCCGGGAAGGAAGTTGATATCTCTGGATCTCAAGGTTTCACTGGCAATATAGTTTTGTCGTATTTATTGATGATGCTTCATTCAGCTTTTTGAATAAGGGGAAGAAATTATCGACTCTGTAAAATTTGACAGCATATGAGCGGTTTCAAATATTGGAAGAGTTCGATTTGATGCTCCCTTCCTCCAAGTTCTTTACAACTTGTCAAGTACCAAATTATATTCAACACGTTTCTCTAAATAGTATGGTATATTTATAAAGGATGATGTTTTCGAAATGAAACTCAGGTTGTTAGTAAGAAACTTTGTTGGCTGACTACCTTTTCTAAAAGGTTTGATGTTTTACGAAAAATATGGTGAGTTTAAAAGTCAGCAGTACTTCTCAAAATTTAATTTGAATTTGGGTCAAAACTAGAACTAATGATTATTTGGATTTAATGCGAATCACTAAATTCAAGCTTTTGACGAACCTACATTTGGTATATTTTTAGTAGGTCGGCTTGCTAACTTGCATGTTTTGCAGTATGTTATATATTTGACATAGCAAGAGTCAATATTTGAATATTCTCAAAAGGAATTTATGCGCATCATTGGTAACAGTGGTTGCCAATGTAAAAAAATAAAGTATTTTGAAATGTAAGTTGTGACATGCTTTCAAATCGAAAGCTTCAACACCATTAACGTTTTTGGCTGCTTCTTTTAACACTCTTTACAAGTAAAGTGTTGTATAGAATTGCTTTTATCAGTGGGAGTTACTTATATTATCATGCTGGTTATTATGTCTTGATGTTTCATAGTTGGTACCATCTAGAAGGTACTAAAAATCAATTGAAATCATTTTATGGCATATTTTCTCGTAGAAACAATGAGAAATCTTTGCAGGCGCATTACAATGCCAAAAGATTAATGATTGGATAGCGGAACCTGAGAATTTATTTTTTGTTTGAAGATTTTGGAAAAGTTAATTGATTTTGATCAAAGGACTGGAGTACATCATTGATCTTGTGAGATTTTGCGGGACAATTGCATGATTACTAAGGTCTAGAAGATTTAAACTTATGAATTCTTGCTTTGATACAATATGAGATTTTGTGGGATTATTGTAATTGTTCTAAAAGCTTAAATTATTAGATAAATACGTGCATTAATATTTATTCATTTTGATCTTCTTCTTCTTCTTGATCTTCTTCTTTATTAAACATGTATAAGGTATTACTAATTCTAGTAAGAAGTCTCGAGATTGGATGGCCATCTTGGGTACAACAGTTTTGCTAAAAGGATATCTTTCAAGAAAAATAGCATAAAATATTACCGCAAGGTTAATATCATAAGAGACATATGCGGCATAAGTGTCAATTGAGTTTCTCTGACTTTTTCTGAAGTACACAGATTTACATAGAAATCAAAAGAGGACCGAACTTTAAAATAGCATTAATGGATCACATGAAGACATGTGATTTTCGGCTATGTCATCACATTGACCCATCCCGATGGAATAGCATATAGCATTTGTAGTCACGGTTGTCTGACATTGATTGAGAGAGGGGTTATGATGACTATGGTTCGATGTTGTTGTTTTTGTTGGTGGTGGTTGTTTAATGTTTTAGCAGCCTTCGAGTTATTTTATAAAATTTATTTTTTTCAAAAATGTCTTGCAATTAGCGTTGCCCAAGTGAAAGAATATTGAAAATACTTATGAATGTGGGTTAACATTAATTGCACAATATTTTAGTTTGTGAAACAGATTGTTATAAAGTTAATAAAACGAGACTATGCTAAATCACCAAGTTCGTTCATGTAATTATATTATATTGGGGTCTCAGTTACGGTGATCGTAATTGAATGGTCAAATAGGTCAGTATTTTAACAATGACTTGTGATAGATGGCTCTCTTAGAATATGCTATGTAAATATGTTATAGTCCTCTCTCCTCTCCTAATTTCATACGCTTACTATTTATCCAATGAGACCGTTCAAAGGAGAAGAAGGACAGGAAGACCTACTCTCGAATTCGTACGATTTCATTTGTTTTAATCAGTTCAAGAATGATGTTTGGCTAAACCGGCTACATGTTTTTTATTTGAGGATAGGTATTTCTAAATTATGTATCCCAATTTTAGGTTGTTGAATTTCTTACATTATCAAGCCCAAGAGGAGGAGTGAAACAACAAACTGTTTTTTCAAGCCTAACCCTCGAAAATATTGTGAGAATATCTTCATCGATTTTCCTACCTTAATGCATGAATATTTTAAAGACTAAAAGAAAAAAAGGGGCCAAATTCTTATATGAAAAAGGAAAAAAAAGATACATCACATATGGGCATGGTAACGTAAAACACCACAAATCTCTAGTAATTATTTCCACTCATGTTTCGTTTTTTTATTGTCAATTAAACATATAAGTAAATGTTGCGTATCTGGGCAAGCTTCCGAAACACATGTTTTTTGCATTGGGCGGGCTGGGGCCTAGGGAAGGTCCCTGGAAAGTCCGAACACTAGTAGCTTCGGCCTGAGCCCATCTAGGTCCGCACGGTGATCAGGTCTAGTTCAAACTTTAAACCCACAGCACATCAAAGACAATTCCTACGTTAGTAGCCATACGTCGACTAACTTAGCAAAGTTTGGTGATACATAATGCTTATACGCAATTTTGACATGTTTATTGAATATTGGATTATTTGTCACTCCTCCCATATAGTTGGAAATCCATCGTGATTTTTCACAGTCTAACCGATGTGGTGAATGAAACTATTTCCTAACTTGTTTGTGCATGTAAAAGCCGTGTTATTCATTAGATTTGATGACTTGCTCCGATAATCAAAAAAAGAAAAACAAAATTGTGGTGACTTCAGGAGAAATGCTAATCTTTGCAAACAAATGGAACACTGGTTCCTTTTTTTTTTTTTTTACCCGTTCAAAATTTTAATGTTATATGCTTTCACAGACAGCTTTCTTAACTTGAGAAAAATTATTCAGGGTTAAGAGAGAGAGATCTATGCAAAGATGCAATGAAAGTACAAGCTCCCGCACATTGAAGCATAAATAATCTTCCTTGCTTCGATACTTCCTCGGCATTTTATTGATTCGTATATTTATAGATGAGGAAAAAAGAAAACCACTCCCCCATACAGTCTTATTGTTGTCTCATAGTCACATGATTGATTGAATTAATACACCATGCTTTGGTTCTAATGTTGGTTCTACGACAATGGTCTCATATTGTGACATTATATACACCTCCCAAAGTTAATCCATAGACTGGCCAAGTAGGATCTCAAAGAACGCATTGAAGTATGATTGCTCCCTCACCACATTGAGGTCCGACACAAACCTGCACCTTAGCCCACTGCAAAACTCTAGAAAATGTGCCGTCATGGTGTACCCATCGTTCCTTCTGGAACTAGACCCTCACTGGTGGCCGACTTGCTCAGAGTGACAGGCTTTGCCTAGCCCGATGACGGGACCTCTCACATTTTTGCAGAAGAGGTGAGCAAAGGATCATGACTTCAGAGACCTTATCTAGTTGTGCAAAGGCAAAAGGAGATTCGACAAGAAGAATGGATGCACCTAGATCTAATGAGAAGCCTAAGTAACCCCGTCACCTGTGAAGCTTATGTTAGTGATCTGGGTTTAAAATTGATCAAGACAACTTGCATAACATTTTTGAATTAAAAATAAAATGTACTGAAAGTGCATTTGATTTTTCTAGCGTAAGTAAGTCTCATATTTTTGAATATCTGGTTCATACAAGTAAAATAAATTAATGACGATTCCTAATTGAATTGAATTGTATGTTAAATCGATTAAATTAAAACCCTAAAGTTAAAATTGGTATAAGCTTGGGATATTTTGCGCTAAGTCTTTGGCTTAGTAAACCCATTAACTTTCCTTTTAATAGGTCGCCCGAGAAAGGTCGCCATAGTACTCCTCCATGATAAACTAAGGTTCAATGACTTTCTATCTAGAATTAATGCGTAAGTATAAATATAAAAACAAAAGAAAAGAAAGGAGCATGTTGTGCTTGAATGGAGAGCGACTGTGACCGTGCAAAAGCCCATGAAAGAGACTCAGCCCATGTTTTCACCGCCAGGATTTCCTCTGACCGTTTTCACAATTCCTGTCTAAAATGCTAGTTACACGCTCGGGTTTAGGGAAGGCCATTTTCGTCGTTCACATCCGAGAAAGAGAGAGAGCAGAGAGATTTTTCAAACGAAAGTTCGTCCTTGGGAGAAACATTTCACCGTCTTAGCTTCACAACTGGCGAAAAAATCCTGTGAGCGAAATAATCTCTCTCAATCTTGTTGGTTTTAACTCTTCCGAACGCCACTCACCATTTCTATCTGTGGTTTGCATTCCAGTTCGCCTGTAGAGCCATGTCCAGATTCCCCTGTTCGACTCTGTTTCCGGATCTAGGAGCTTGAATTGTTGAGTTCCCGCTCACTCTACTCTTATCGGTGTGCTTCTTCATCATCGACACCTCAAAAGATCTCTACTCTTGTATTTGCTCACTGGCCGAGGGGGTATATTCGTTTTGAACAAAGTTACAATCGTGTCTCTTGTTACGGTTCTTCTTATATGTAAAGAAATAGGTACAGATATAAGGTCGTGATTATTCGAAAACTGGCATCTAATGAGTCTGTTTTGATTATTTGGGTCTGATGTTTGCTGATTGACATGATCAGAAACAAGTCGCACTTGAAATCTCAACCATGAGTCCCCTTTAGCTGAGAATCGCTTCACCTATTCGATAATTGCCACAACCAAGCTTGTTTGGATTTGCCTCCGATTTTGGTTTGTTCCGAGATTATATGAAAGTGTATCATAGGATAGAAATCTTTCATTGATTGTGAACCACTATCCTCTTATTATCCTGCCATTGCTGAGGCCGAATGTAATTGTGATTTTGTTATGTGTTTCCTGCACATCATTGCTCAATTCTGTTAATCAGAGTCCATGAGTTGTTGTTTAGGCTTGAATGAAATTTGAACCGTGATTAAGTATTGGTTAGTAATTGTAACTCCTGAAGATGTTGTCTCCTTTGTTTGGATTGAGATAAGCACTTTGTATTTGTTTCAGTGAGTTGCGTTAAAAATGGATACCATATGTTTGTGAAAATGCTTAAATGAAACCACGGACTTAATCGGGGAATTTCCTCTGGATTATTATCATTCGTATGTTCATAGCATGATTCGAATCATGATTGGTAATTTCGATTCACCCATTCCAACCCTGTTTCTTAAGTTTTGGATGTGTGGTCAAGAGTAACTCTGATTTTTCTTGTGTTGTTCTATGTTTTCATATGTGTCCTGGTGCTGTTCAGTGGCAATTGCCAGAGAGGAAATAACTCAAGATCGATGAGTTGAACGTTAATCTCTTTCATTTGTTTGTCCATAGAATTCCTTCTATCTGCTTGATTCGGTGGTATTTGGTGTGACCACGAGTATTGGGTGACTGTTGATTGAAATGATGACTGGCGGTGGCCACTAACAACGGTGGTGGCGGCAGCATCGGTCTAGTGACTGGAGATTGTTGATAGGGAAGCGTGTCATTTTCGGTTCAAGAAAGAATAGACATGAATCATTGTCGAAGTTTTGGTTTTTTCGCATGCGTGGGTTCCGAGGTTGCTAGGAAGAAGACGATGGGGGCAAGAAAATGAAGTAAAAGAATTGTAATATTTATTGTTCAACTTGTATCAGGTTACTTCATTGCACTGCATCTTTTACTCTCTCTTCGTTACTTTCTTAGATTAATTGATTGTGATTCTTTTATATTTATTTTCCTATGTTGTGATTTGCTTTCTTTAGTTGAATGGTTAGGTTACCTTTTTTTAGATCATAATAAACACCGATAAAAACATTGCATGGACACATTAATCGTGAAACTAGCCAACTATAGTGTGTACATTCTTTTTTTTATATTCGGATTTCACTATCATTCTGTATATTGGCAATGACTTTTCATTAAAATTTCAAAAAAGCCCGATAGACGTCAGATATTGACAATTGAAACGTAATCACAAACTCCAGATTAAACGAAAGATGCAAGGCTGCATCTACAATCCGATCATCCAACCCTTCTTTCCTACTCATGTCTGACAAAGCCGTGCAACTAATCCTAGTACGGCCACTTCAAGAAATTATAAAGGAGCCTTCACAACTCTATGCCAAGAAGCAAATTCACACCAGATGCCAAAAGAGCAGTCGGATCTATCAAATACAATTAATTCTGACAGCTACTAGGTCTTTATGGAGGAAAAAAAAAACGGATTCACAACTCCAACAAATCAGTGGAATGGTTGTTAACAAAACATATGCTAGAAAAGACAAGACGAAAACAGTCACAAATTGCGAAACAGGGACCTACTTAAGCGAGCCACATCAGGAATTTGTCCATGCCAACAATACAACTTCCGCAGACTTAGAAAAACGAAATTGCAAAACGGGGATAAGATCGGGGACCGGCATAAAGGAATCAGCACAATGCAGACTTCGATCATATCTGGATTCATATCCTGGAGTATCCATCAGGGCTCGAGGCCAAAAGTTTGATGTCCCAGAGGACCAACCTAATGTGATCATCATCAGCAAAGCCTCACCGACAGGTTCCTCTTCATCTCCGCTAATCATTTCCTCTCCTCTGCAAATGAAGCCGAAGCTCAGCCAAGTGTGGCTGATAGGTACAAAGAAAAGGATGCTCATGCTCCTATGGTCCAGAGCGACGGTTCATTATGGCTAAAATTGATGACGAACATACCAATGCCACGAGACTGATGAGACCTTGCCATTACTTGCGACAAAAGGACAACCAAGTATAACCTTCGTGCCTCTTTAAGCAATATTCAGAGATTATCTGACTTCAGAGTTTTCCATTTCTTAGCTTTGTGCATCTTAGCCTTGATCGCTATCTTCTCCAAAGCATGTGAATTACGAAGAAGAAATTTAACCACACAAAGCCACTGTTTCAGCCCCAAACACATGTAGCACTGAAACCTATTGGAATGATTAAATATTAAATTATGCCTTCATCTAATAGCTTAAGCTTTTAGAATATCGGCCGTGGTCTTACAAAATCTTACATAATATCAAAGTTGGAGGTCTTGAAATCAAATCTTTCCAGGTTACATTTTCGCTCCAATTAAATATATCCACGCTCAATACTAGACAAAAAGATCAGACTAAGCGTGAGGAATAGTATCAGAATAATTAAATATTAAATAATACATTCATCTAATAGTTTAAGTTTTTAGAACAGACAATTATGGTCCCACAAAATCTCACAAAGTCAACAATCTCAACATTCCCAAGATGCTTCGCCAAATTCTCAGATTCTTTATTTTGTGTCACAGTGCAATTTCTCTTTATCATAGTGATGGTTATCCAAATCAAGCTCAAGCTGCATACAAGGAAGTACTAAGACAGAGTAACTTAAAAGTTAGATGGGCATAAGGTTGCAGTATTGATCATGTTAATAAGGAAATACATAGAATCTATCAATTAGGTAATCTCTTCACCATAACTAAATTGATATGATTGTTTTTTCAACCGAATTTACTTTTTTAAAGAGGTGAAATTAGATTGAATAGGACATATCAATGACTATCGGCTATAACATAGTTTTAAATCTTGATGGTCAATTTTTTTTCTTTTTCCACTAATTCTTAGATGATTAGGACGAGACATGTACAACTCTCTCAAAGTGTTAAATATCCATCTTCCTAGTATAATTTCATGTGCAAGGCAATTTGATAGCGACTATGCATAAAACATTAATTTGGATTTCGTGTGTCCTTTCTTTCTTTTTTTAGTGCGGACTTACTTTATTTCCATATCATGATATAATTACTAATCTCATATAGACTTTTTGAGAATGTCATTCTTTAATTTTGTTCCGCATGTTGACGCTCCTTACTTATATAGGAAGTAACAACATCGTAAGTGCAGTAATTAGAAGAGAAAGAGGAATAAATGTACGCCTCATTCCAAAAATGAGAGTGGCGAATATTCATATTATCAAGGACCCGTTTTACATGAAAATGGCAGGCAAGAAAAAGGGAAACTAATACAGGATTAAAAAAGGGACGGTAATTTAAGAAAGTTTCACATATCAGAATCTACTATTACAAAATCGGCATATATGTACTTATAAGAATTTTAGGACAAAGGTTATTATTATAAAAAAAGTCGTTCTGACATCACTATAATTTAAACTTCTACTCATTTTTCAATCAAGTGCGTCGACTTTTTTTCTGTTTCCTCAAATACATTTACTTTTCAAATCAAGGTCAATGCAACGCTTCCATTAACATCATGGATGAAAAATGCTGTTGCCTCGTGCGGAATCAACTAAACTTAGGGGCTAGTGTTCACCCCAATAGTCAACGTTCTATTGACCAATATATCCTCCATGTTCCGTCTTCAAAGACCTTACCCATGAGCTCCTCTTCCTCAAGGACCTTGCCTCGTGACATGCAAGTTGGCTTGCGACTAAATTTAGGGGCTCGGGTTTCACTTAGAAATCAATTTAACTCCAATTTATCGATTTTGGGTAATTTGTTGCCTCAACCGGCTGTGTACCACTCATATTTTAAGTGCACATATATCCAACGTTTAATTTATTCATAAAATAATGTCACCTTGAATTCTTATTTGAACTAAATCGCCAATGTAGTTGTTATACTGTCGAGAGATTAGAGATTTAATGCCATTTAAAAATCATTGAGTTTACTTTATTGTACAGAAAGACTAGAGAAACGATATCAAGATAGAAATTCATGGGCTCATCCCATGCTACAGAAAGTGTCTATGTTTTTATAAGCAAGGAAATGGCCCCGTCCTTGACTCTATTGCTCCTCTAGATGCGGTAATTTAGATTTTTTCTTTTTCAAGAAATATGAGAATCCCATTGCTGTATAATAACAAGATGAACATAAGTCAAAACAGAAATGTTCTTTTTTTTTGGTCCAAAAAACAAAAAATGTTATTCACTAGCTAAGTAACAACGACACCGACAAGCGACACGTGATACGACGTGACACAACATGCCGACACCTTATTTAAAAAAAAAAAAAGAATTTTGACAAGTTGGGAGACGTTATATATTAGATATATATTTTTATATATACATTATAAATTATCATGTTATGATTATTTTTATCAAATTAATTTGATTTAAATTCACAATTAAATAAGTAATAAAAGCCTAGAATGAATTTATACTAAAAACATTAATCCATTATTTGTTAATATTGTTTATTGTTTCAATTTGACAAATTCAATTCCATTCCAATAATCCATAAAACTTGGAGGAGGGAAAAGGTAATTCACATTCTAGACTCATGTGTCAGAGCATATAGAAAGAGAAGAGAAAAAAATAAAATTGAAGAGTGAATTATGTTTTACAGAAAATGAGAGTCGGAAGAGAATAGAAGACTAGATTTTTCTTTTTTTCCCTTCATTATTTTTATTATTTATTATTTTTTACATATTTATATTTTGACCCATCATTTATCAAAAAATTTTAAAATTGACTCTATGCTTGTCGGAATTACGTATCGGAATTCCAAACTTGCATGTTGGAATTCGGACTCGAGTGTTGGAGAGTATGAAGAAACTTGACTAGGTGTCGGATTTTCGACATGTGTTGAGTAAGTGTCGGAGAGTGTCGGACGTGTGTCAAGATATTAGGCATGACACGAAGGTTTTCGAAAAATGTCGGTGCTTCATATTCACCAGTTCAAAATATAAGGGAAAAAAAATAGGAACTATATTCCCAACATGGACGAGTTTACTCGTGGCCCACCAACTTCTTGAAATTGCAATTAAGCCCCAGTTAGGGAAAAGTTTACATACAGATCATAAAGCTCAGCCCCCAAATTAATGATATTTCTTTAAATTCCAAATTTTAAGGAACTTCTCGGAACTTCTACTAAAAAAAAAAATCTTGGATTAAGATCTATTTTCCCACCGTAATATTGATTCTAGGGTAAATTACTTGGACACCAACTCAATTTTGTTAAAATTACTCGGATACCCCCTGCATTTTCGAAATGCACTCTGACCACTTTGCCAGAGATTCTTTTGCATTTAAAAGACTAATACAAAACTAACTTACCGTTGAGTTTTCAAAATATAGCTGGAATATGAACAATGACTTGGATTTCACAAAACTCCGGGTCACCATTTACGAGCAATTTGCTCATTCCAGGAGTGTTCTATATGCATCTAACATGTACTTTCATATTGATTGCTATCTCGGATCAAATGACTTTATACGAATACTGTTAAAGAAAACTTGAAAGCAAGAACTACCCTAAATAATATATAAAAAGCTGTTTGCATTGTTCAGCTTCTTCGTGGGGTTTTGTCATTATTGACAGTGAGGTCAGATTTCTTCTTTATCAGCTTTTTCGTGCGGGTTGAGGGTTTGAACTCGGGAATTACTTCTAGACCAATTGAGACCAAATCGCAAAATGAATCGTGCTCAACCGTGACTTGAACGAGAAAGAAGAAGACGTTAAAGTTTCGGTTTACGCATTTGGCATTGAACGATGAACAATGACGTTCAGAAAAGCATAGATGCAGAATCATTTATTAAACATCAAGACAAATTAGTGTTCTTCTAATCAAGCGGGTAGGATTATTGAGGGGATGTCCAAGTAGATTACCCTTGATTCTAATGCCAAAATGTTAGGTGAGGTCAACAATTCTTGTCATGTTTTGGGATAAAGCATAATTTCGCTAATTTGGAAAGATTTTTAGGTGATAGCTATTACCCATTAAAAGCTCACACTCTATTAGGTCATTGAAGAAATCTTTAAGAGAAGAATTCTAATTTATGTCTGTCTTAAAGAATTAAGATCCAATTTCATTTCTTGTTTTAAAATATTAAGTTCGTTAAATTGTTATCATTTTTTTCGTGTCGGAGAGTATGTTTGGCCGTTCAAGACACATGCTCCGTTCGTCTCTGAATTACCGTACACTTATCAGAACAAGCAATAAAAGAATTGACAGAAAATATTAATATTATTAGTAGTAATGAAATTTGCAAGTTGGGGCCTCCAAGGCACCACAAATGGGCTTTTTGGCAAATTGAGGTGAAAGTACACGTAAGCTCGTGCCTGGCACAGATTCTCGGAACAAATTCATTAAATAAGACAAAATTAACTTCTACCTAATTGGGGAACTTGTTTGATTAAGAAAGAAGATACTAAAGCTATATTTTTGCACAACCATAAGCATCGAACTATGGATCATAGCCTCATCATGTAATTCATCAATCTTTAGCATAAAGCAAATGAAATCCTTCAATTAGTCATGTCTCTTCTAATACTCAGTAGACGAAACCAAATTATTCATAAAACATGGCATGGTCCCTATAGCTGGTAGGGGTATGCATGATCCGGGCGGGCGGTTCCCGACCTAAAACCGGGAACTGCCCGCTAAGGACCGGTTCCGAAAAATTGGAACCGGGATCCACCCGTTTGTTGCATGGATCCACATGGGAACCGGACCGCCAGTCCGGTCCAGTTCTCGGGTGGATCCATGGAACCGATCTTGACACGAAACAATTTTGGTTTTCAACATAGAACGGTCGGGTCTATGAGTGGAGAAGGAGGGGAGGAGGTCTATGGTTGGATTTTCAACATAGAACGGTTGCGGAACAATTTTCCGCAGTTGTGGTGGGTGGCAGCCCATGATAATCAATCATGTATGAGTGTGATTGACCGACAAGAAGCCGACGTCAATAGCCATTTAGCAATCAAAAGGAAATGCATAGAATATAACGAGACCTTGGATGGGCGCCGGTCTACTTTTGGAGAAATGCGTACAGACGGTTAGATAGCATGTAAATATTGACACATTAATCGTATGGGACCCACGGTCAAATTAGTAACCGCTTAGCTAATTTATATATATATATATATATATATATATATATATATCGTGTCTCGTGTAAAGTGCTTTTGTAAATGTAAATTAGATTTTGTGACTTTACTTATTGATTATTGATTAATGTGCTTAATAAGTTAGCATTCTCCAATTCTATTATAATAAATATTGAACTTTTTTGTGTAATTTTAAGGAAAATGACGATAATCACCATCATATAGAAGCCGTCGTCATATCTCTCTCTGGTTGACCTCCATTAACGGAGCTCGCCTCCTGTGATTAAGGTGCGACCGTTCACTTCAGGTCATGTCCCTCACATATGGTGTCGCACAACCGAATTTGAGGTCGCTCGAGTGCCTCCATAAATGGATGTCAATGGCTTAGAGGTCTGATCGCTCCCGAAGTTCAAAGACTGAAAATTAAAAAGGGCTAACATTGCAATGGTGCTTCTACTGGACAAAGAGAGGAAGTCATTGTGAATGGCAGTGTCGGCTTGCGGCGGCATTGACTAGTGGCGGCAACATATCTTGAAGAAAACACAAATCCTTTCCAATGGAGAAGGTGAACAGTAACTTAAGAAAAATAAAAAAAGAAAACAGGACAAAACAAAAAGATAAGAAAAAGGTAAGAAAAATGAGAGAAAAAAAAAGATGTCATTTTGAGTAGTCATTTAGATCAAATTGCCTGTTGTGCTATATAGGACGATTGGCAATAACTAGATGTTAAGTTAGCAATTTTTCGGCAGCAATCGAATAAAATAACTATTTTGGAATTTGTGCAAAAATTTAGGATTAAATTGACAAAATTAATAAGTTCAGGGCTAAATTGATATTTGTATAATATGTTTATAACTAATTTGGTAATTTTTGCTAAGTTGCATTTGCACGATCATAAAAGAAGACCTCTCTATATACAACAGGTCATCAACTTATAACTACATCTTTGGCCTGCATCTAACAATAAAAATCTAATATCGCCATCTACCACCAAACCCCATTTAATTATAAGAAACCCTAGACTCTTGGAAGCTTCAAGGCAAGCTTAGCTAACTTAGCCACCTCCTCTACCAATTGTGTCTTGAAACTCTTCGATTAATGATATTCTCCTCAATCAGTGATGCCCTCGGCACTCTCGACTCGAAGTCCTTTGCTAGCTTGATTGAATCTTTCCCTTGGATCATGGGCTCCCTCAAAGGTCGATAGTTCTTCCCTTGGATCATCCGGGCAGAGTCATGCTGGCCTAACCTCAGCCTAATAGCCATTGCTAATAGTGATCATTAGTCGTTGTTTGTATAAGAAGAATTGGGCTTGAATAGGGCCAAGTGGCCCGAGTAAGAAGGGGTTGTATTAGGCCCCAACCCAAACGGGTCAGCGCAAGTGGCTCTCATATATTTCTCTTTTTCTTTCCTTTTTAATTATCGAAAATCCATGAAGATGCACAGGAACTTTTCAAACGAATGGTAGTCAATTAGTTGGGGCCGTTGTGGATGAAGTCTTAACTGTATTTGTTAAGACTTCATCTTGAATTTTGTCTTTGTTAGCTGTCAATCAGACTTCATCAGTACCCCGGTTGCTTCTTTTGGTACAAAACGTGATGTATTCGCCAAAAGAGCTCCCAAAATACGGTGATTTACCAAATACAGTTATTTTCCCCTTAGATCAAGTCATACTAACACGATTGCCATGAATCATCATAGAAATATAAGTTGTTCTTGTATGAAAACATTTATGAAGCATCATGAGATGGCATGATTGAGAGGATATAATTTGTGAGTATACAGAGATGACACAATCAACAAAAATAAGTGTGAATAAGAGAATTAAAACATGCAATTTTGTACAACCAATAATCTCACAAAAGTATCCAATCCCCTAGTCTTTTTTTAAGCACATTGACAGGAGAGTTGAAGAAGAAGATCTCCCCTCTTTCCTGCAATTACAACCCCCACAACAAGCTCACTCGCTCACTGCCCTCAACTAGCAAAACCCATAAAAAAGACAAAAGCGAGTTTGAAACCTGAATTTCGACTTCGGGATTAGATCGGGTCTTCACTTCCTGGCCTTGACCCATTTCCAGCGCCACTGCAACAACACAAACATGCAGCATATGCAAATGGAGGAGAGTTGAAGGCAAACCAGAGTGTTCCGGACTGTGGACACGTTCGCTTCGTGGATAACCCCCGTTTCAGCACCGACCTGCCACGTCTGTGTGTGTTGCTGTCGCCGACCGAGTAGCAGTAGAGAAGCAGACATGGCGGACAATGCATTGCAGAGGGAATTCACGTGTCCCGACGTTTCCTCTGTCCATGGAAACACCACACGTTTTGACAATTTTAACAACATTTATATCCCATGGCCACCCTTCCATGTTGGAAGGGGAGGTGGGGGTTTGAATAACCACATTCTCTAGGGGGTTAGGGTAGAGACGATTTAGTTTTAGAAGTGGGTTTCGATTCTCACACTATACAAAAAAACAGGGCAAAAGTCTAAGAGTAAGTGTTAGAATAAGAATAGAGTATGACCGACAAAAAAAAAAACAACATTTATATCTGAATATTATGGACATGTTAAAAGCTACTAGCTCTTATAAAAAAAAATAAAAATTAACTGCTCACTTACCAATATTCATTTACTTGTTATTTTGCCGTAAAGCTCCCCAGGGAAATATGGTTGAATTGATGAAACAAATGCTATTTTTTGTTAGGGTTAATAGTACAACCTAGAAGAGGGTTAGTAGTGTGTGAATTATGAAAACTTTCCCCAAATGTATGTCAACAACAATAGAAGCAAATTATGATTGTTGTATGTATAAAATATTGATGACAAATATCATGTGATAGTGATGCTAATAATGACAATAATGAACTGGAGAAATAAAATACATAGCAATTTATAGTGATTCGATTTTACATCCAAATTTGCGTTTGCTCTCCAAATAATAGTCTCAACATGGATGGGAGTCTACTAATAATTTTCAAAACAAGTTACAATCAACAAGTGTCTATCAACCGATAGACCACACAACCACAACATTCGCACTTGTACTCTAGACCTCATCTATATTACAAAGTAACTTAACCTTACGCAAGGAATATCGGATGGAGAACAAAGACACTTTCTAATTACAGATGAGAAAAATGAAGTACATCGACAGTATTTTCAATTTCTCAGTCTAACCCTTTTCGTTACTTCTTTAATCCTTTGCGTTGGAGATTCTAATAAGGAGAAAGTTGTTGTAGGCTTTTGTAGAAATCAAGATTGCTCATGCAATAGTTTCTTCCAACATCAGTAGGTTTCCCAAGATCGAGTTTAAGCTCGTGCAATGCGCCAAATAATTTACAAACTCACTCAATGCATTTTCACAAGCAAAAGAAAGATTTTTTTTTTTTTTTAAATTAAAAATTTCAAAGTCTCCAAGATATTTGGACTCGGTTTGGGCCCCGCCACCCAGCGGAGCCCTGCCTCAAACGAAAAATCCTTCCCTGTAAGAAACTCTAGGAGGGGAAAATTGCGAGGAATGGAGCCAAACATGGTTGGGGAAATATGTCTTACTTGATCCGACGAGGAGTATCAAGATTTCAAACTTAGACATCTATCTGGTTGGTATTTGATTTTTGAGTTTTGATTTTGGTTTTAGGTTAGATTACCAAAAGTTTGCGCAATATGAGTTCACTTTGGTGCCAAATTTGTTTGAAAGCTAATGAACGTTGAGTGAAATCTAAGAATCAATGGCGATTAGGTGGATGAGGATTGCACGGCCCAACTCTTCCATGGACCGGATGTTTTTAAAGCTGTGCTATCAAGGGCAAAACGAAGTTGATATGGAAAATAGTGCGTCGATTCAAACTAAAACTATCTTGAATCAAATCTTTTTGTTTGTTTCTTTTAATGGGACCACTACCAATGTTCTAAAACCTTAAGCCTTTGGGTTGAATTTTTCTCAAAGTTAAGAGGTCATGAGTTTGAATTATCCAAGCTCTATTTGCCTCAATTAAGACCAAAGTCTAGCCGTAAGAATTATTAAAATATTTAAATAATAAATTATGCCTTTATTTAATAGCTTAAATTTTTAGGTTAAATTATCTAATAGCTTTTAGGTTAAATTTAAGCTTAAATTTAATAGCATTAATGCCTTTTTTTTTTATCCACTTCTTATCGTATACCTGTGATCAAATTTTGGGAGTACTAGCTTTGCAGCGTTGCAGCTGGTAAAAATGGCACAACATTTGATATATTTATCTTAAACTTGTGATCAACGGGCTTGGGGTTTGCACGTGTTGATCCACTTCCCCGTGTCTCCCTCCAACTTGCCAAAGTTCACTTCTCGGAACTCCATTGACTGTCATTGTGGTTCTCACTTGTTCATTGGACGAAGGAGATCGATTATCCTTTGTCAATCTTTCTGGCTTTCTTTCTTCTGTTTTAGTTGTTTCGACGAGATCTGGGTTTATAAGTCTTCACTAGTTGTCTCGTGTTTCCCGAAATAAAATCGTTGATAAATTACCTTTAAGAAAAAGTTTAATATTTAATTTTCAATATTAATATGGCTATGTGGCAATTTGATAGGAACTAATTTGCATAATAAGGATTGCCGATGATAACAAAGGCTAATCTAAAGAATTTAAAGAATAAAGAACAGCAAATCAATAAAACTGGAAATTGGAATTGGATAAAAATTGTACTAGTGCTTGTACAAAATTGATTGTTATTGTAAAGTTATCTTTGAATTAATAAATTACAACTTATCCAGCTTCATTTTGATCATCCTTAATTACTCATTCTTATCACAAGTGGTTATAATCTCCAGCATATCTTCTGATTTGACTTTTCTATGGCCTTTGGTTACTACTGACTGTTTGTTATCGCATGACCATCACAACCTACTACTCTTCATTTGATGACATGGGTCTCATGACATTAATTTGGCAATGGCTATTCACCGATTCGTGATCGTGTCGCCTGATTGCTCCATTGACAACCTAATGTTGACACTTTGTCGATGCACGATGACTCAGTGCATTTTTGGGAGTCAGCAACTTAGAAACTGTTGATATTGGAGTCAACTATTATTTTTTTTTTGGTAAAAGGTAATAAATATATTGAGGAAGGCCAAATGTACAAAAGATCTCGTCACCAAAACTTACACTCCAAATGAAAGATCATAAGGAGTGGAAGGGTGCCGAGATGCAAAAGCCGCGAAGTGGCACACACACTACCACACAACTCCAAAAGAAAGCACGGTAAGAACAAACTGGCTTACAACCAAGCTACAGACGAGGAGGAAGGGCACCGCTGGGCCCTAACTTCTCTACAACCTTCTGTTTTTGAAATTATCTTCAACACTCCTGAAGGTGATAGCCTTGTCTCAGACCACTTTGAAGAGATGGTTCTTCATGACCGGGACCGTAAAAGGCTGGTCTCTAAAGAGGTGGAGTCAACTATTTTGTATCAAAGAAATGAAAAAAAAAAAAAAAAAAAAAGGTCAAAAGCCTAGGGCAATCTTGAAATTTCAACCTATTGAAGCGGCATGTTAGATGGAATGCCCCATAATGCGATCCGATAGTTTCACCAATTCGATTAGTCTCTTCGTTTACTTTTTATTATTCAATATGACTGGCCACCCACTAGATGTTCCTTTTTTTCCTTTCCTTTTCTAAGTTTGTTAGGGTCCCTATAGATTTTCTTTCGGGTTGACCGGGCCATTATCAAGTAAAATACAGCCTTAAAGAACTTTTGGGAACCCTACATTTTGTCTATTGTTTCCATCTTCAGAGAGTTGAGCCCAAAGAAAAAGACACCTAGTTCGCTAGCATCCAACTGTTGCATGGACAATCTAGTCAGGAGAGAGAGACATCTGCACTTGTTCTGGGGTTCATGGAGGAGACAATGGTTGGCCTAAAACATACAAATGGAGGTAGTAATGAAGCCCAGGGGTCACCGAAACAAACCTTGGGAGCTTCGTCGGAAACATGCACCCATCTCTCGTAAACTCTAGCGAACCTTCAACAAAAATGTTTGACACTTAAATTTTAACAATCTATTTAGTTATTTGTGGCATAAAAATTAGACACCGTCATCACCCTTAAATAAACATTAGTTAAATTTACCTATATAAATTAGGAAGCATTTTAATTTAGTAGTAATAAGTCCGCACATATTTGCATTTAAATTAGATAGGCGACACATGAATTTAAATCATTGATTTTGAATTTGATTCGATTAATTGGGCCGAGTATGAAAGAGTATGAAATTTTGGCCAAGACCATAGATGCTAGGGAGTTGAGATGCATAATTAAAATGTCAAATTGGAAAATTAATTTATGAAAAGCAAACTTGGGGAACAATTAATCTCGATATGATCAAAATTCAAATCTTAGAGGATAATTGAGCAAATTCATTTGATATTATCACAATAAGAGAAGAGAAGAGTTTCCTATTTTTAAGATAAAGTACATCCTTTAATATTCTAATTATTAGGAAATAAGGATATCTCTTACTCTTAAAAGAAATCCTAGTCGTCAGCCTATAGAAACTCTATCATGTTCCTTGTTGGATTATTTTAGAATTCGAATTGGAGTGTGAAGCGTGATTTGCAGAAAAGCGTGAATCCAAGTGGTGAAAATTCGTTCCTTGTTGGATTATTCAAGCTTGAAAGTAGGCTCGAAAGGCCCGATCTCACCGTCAAAATTCGTGCACGCCTTCACTTCTTCAACAGAGTATCATTGAAGCCAAGGCCGCTGAGGCTTTCCCCGCACGACCCCTCCATTCCGACGACGCCGTGGTGGCTCCAGTCGCCGCTGCACTGCGTCTCGCCTCCGTCTCCATGCTGCACCACTTGCACTATCCGAACCGCACTGACGCGATACCCAGCCGGTCTTTGCACTGACACCGGTTCCTGCAATCTTTGAACTCTCAAATCAACCCGAAGAGCGCTGAGCCACGGTGAATCAGCCCCACCACTAGTCCGCAGCGCATACCCACAACGCTGGTGAACCTTCCAACTAGTTCTCTCGAGATCCTACAGTCCAGCATCTTGTCACCGTGACCGATCAAGCCTCCGGCGAGGCCGACATCTCCGTCACTCCCTGATAAGCCCTTGCGATGCTCTCTCCCGTCCGTGATTTTCAACACTGGAGCTTCCTTCATTGGCGTCTCACATATTGAAGAAATAAAGTCAAAGAAGACCAAAGCTTGAAGCACGTGGTCCGTTCCGGTAAAAAAGAATTACAGTAATTTTGGTCAAGTAAGTCCCCGCAGTGGATTTATCTTCTTTTGGATTTTGTCCAGAATTGACAATAGTGTTATGGGTTTTGTAATCTTACTAAAGCAAAAGAATATTATTTTGGCATGGAGATCGTAAAGAGTTTTGGGCGTGTAGCGACGGGCAGATTCCCCAGAGGAAGAATAGACAACATCTAAGGAGTATTGTACGACCCTGCCACTTACTCGCTTGGCGCTTACCTCCACGAGAAGCATGAGCTCTGTTCGGTTCCCTTCTCTCCATATCAATGCTTTTCCCTTTTTTAATGATCTTGGATGGAGCGAATTTGAATTTGAAACTTACAATTTGGTGCTCTGAACTTTCTTTTCTTTTTTAATCAGGGACGGAGAAGGTTATAATACACACCAATTTCTCTATATTTGGATAGTATTCAGCTGGGAGTAATGCAGAAAAATTCGATATACACGTATACTAAGCAATTCTTTAATTAGGTTGTGATCTTCACCTTCTACATGTTGTTCACTGTTTTGCTTCATCCTTTGAGATTTTATCACAAATGGTAATGGTTTTCTAGATTACTAGAGAATTTGAAGCCCACAAAGTCACAATGGAATCGTCAGCAGAGATATTCTTTGACAATGATGTTTCAACTTTGTTTAATTAAAATGCTAAAGTCAATATACAAAAAGGCACCCTCTACGTGGCTCAAATGGACGAAATAAAACAGTGACCACAACTATCAACTTTGTGAACATGCAAATCGGGATCTTCTGCATTGCTCTAGTTGAATGCTATCCAAGTACATAGAAATTGGGGTATATAATCCTATCCATCGCTGATTAAAAAGAGAAGAAAAAAAATCAAAACATCTCGCAAACATAATCTTCTCACGATAAAATATAAAAAACTTAGATAGAAATACAAAGGGAACAGCTCTTACTTCTCGTGGAGGTAGGCTCCTTCGAGCAAGTGAGTGGTGGGTTGTACAAAAGCTTAAAGCTGTTGAATATTTCTATAGTGTGACTTTTGGAGTCCTATTCATGGGGCCTAATCTTCAGTTACATAAGCTCTCCAGGATTTTCTAGATCTTTTTTTCTTCATGGATTCTAGGTGGGAAGACAGGCTGCGGAAGAGGAGAAGAAGGTGCAAAGAGAGATAGTAAGGGAGACGAGAGATTGACGGAGGGGATAGAGTAAAGGCGTAAAGTGGGCATCGCCATAAATACGTAATGATTAACGAATGGAGTGATGACCAATATGGACAGACAGGCTTATGTAATACTTTTCGATTTTAATTTGTGGCGAATAAATAAAAGTTTAATGGCCTCTCCCTATTCTCAATTCTCTATAGTCTATACGATGAGAAGCCTTTATTTTTCTAAATATCTAGCTCACTCTACCCCTTGCTATTTTCTTTTTCGTTAATATTTAGCTTTTGCATAGTTTAATTTGTTACATGTTTTGATAAATATTTCTTTGTCATTTTCCACTTGGCTTTAATTTTTTGCGAGGCTCTCATTTTAATTTTTTCAATTCGTAAAGAGAGAGAGAGGAATTAGCTTATTTTTTGTCCATGAGGCTCTAAAACCACATTAGATTATAAGCGGCTTCTTAAGAGGATTTTACGATTCATGCTTCTTATGCTGAGCTGTGATGACTCTGGCTTTGCACCAGAGACAAGCATTTGACATGCTTTGAAATGTTAGAGAGCTGATGATACATGGGAAACAACGGGAAGAGATTTTGTGAGCTCACACCGCCTCTCAAAATGTATACGTGCATATCACAACATTCATAGTAAAATACATACACACCAGTAGTCACATATCAGTCTAATAAGTTGTAAGAGACGAAAATTGGAACGGGGGACAAAAACTATCATTCGACTATTGTTGGAGGGTCTGCAACTACAGGGGCATGGTTAGAGGGAGAGAGGCATTGAGGTTGGTGGTGGGCCGTTTTCCCAGCCCTTACGGTACGACTCTGACTCCACAAGCCGATGAGTTCCAAGAAGAAAGAGACTCTTGTGAATTCCGATGTGAAGCGAGAAATCTTTTTCTTGGAAGTCTGTTATGCGAATGATGGAGATGGATGCAAATAGAGCATAGACATAAGCTGTCTTTTCTCAGGATGCATTTCCCGAAAATTGCCAAAATTCTCCATCAAAGGGCCTTAAACGTGAACTTTGTATGCACTGATGTTATGATGTGTTCAATTTTTCTTTTTTTATTTCACCGGGTAACTACGTCGACCACTGTGGTTATTATCACATTGTACAGGGCCCTCACCCCCTTGCTTAGCAGACCCGGGCCTCTAGGTAGTAAAGAAGCAGCTGCAGGAGTGAGCCGGGCGCTGCAAACGCCATACCACTAAGCGCAAATTTTTCCTTTTGTATATATACATTTATCGGAGCGACCCCTCATTTCTCTTCCGTCCAATTGACCCAACATTCACTTTCACAGAAATTTATGAGCTGAAAATTCATTGAAAAGTTTCAGGATTGTGGATTTCTAATGGTTGGTCACGATGAAAAGTCATAATATCTTCCTTGTAAAAACTCTGATCGACCCTATTCTCAAGGCGTATTGCGACTAGATATACCTAAATTCATCACTTAATCAGGGAAATTATAATTTTCTGAATAGCTTTAAGATCAGAAGCCATAGTTAAAAGTCATGATATTTGCAATCCGACCATCCCGATATGAGCAAACTAAGCGTCGTTGCTCTTGCAAAACACACCCCAATTACATCAATTGCTAGTAATTTTAACTAAGTTTTTTTTTTTTAATTAATCAACACTCAAGGTTTTGATATATTCAAAGTCAAGAAATTTTCTATTGGAGCGGGGGCTATCTGAGAATAGATTGCGTGGTCAAACATTGGTTAAAGAAAAAAAATGAGGTGCCTACAGTAATAATTGCAAAGAGAGGAAGTACTTGTATTTGTTCAGAAAATCTAAACCCTCGTGCAAAGCAAATACTAAAAAATGCAAAAGTAATTGAAGGCCACCATGAGTCCATGACAAAGAACTTTTGGAATATACAGATCTGGCTTAGTGTTATCGCTCTTGATTTCAAGAAGACTCCTTGAAGGAAGAGATATATGCTCTCATACCATACTCGATGAGGAAGAAAAAGCGAGCAGCTTCCTATATTTGATGCGTTTCTGCAAGGTTTGTTTGGACGTTAATTATGAAATATTAAGAATTAATCAATAATATAGGCGAATGAGAAGAGAAACGGGCAAGGAAGAGAATGAAAAAATTTCTTACCTAAAATATAGAGTAATCCTTGATGCAATTAGGAAAATTGTAGAAATTAAGAAGAGTTCTAGAAAGCCACTTCCACAATAGTAGAAGCTCTTTCATGAACTTTTAGTAATCCAAAGGGCTGCCATTTGAGGATAATAAATTAGATTAGTTTGTAATTATATAACGATACAGCTAGAGGAATGGAGCAAGACAATGTCAACAATAGGGATAGAAGAATCCATCCGTACCTAAATAGAGTCTTTGATTGACCAATTGGTCTTGGCTACTAGTGTTGAGGTCCCGGTCAACCACCGAGGATATGGGTTTAAGCGTCCATGAGGCTGGCATGGGGTCCTTGGACTAGGGTGTCGAGGTTGTGGGCTCAACCGTAAGTTCCCTAGTGTCTTAAAGTATAATATCTCTTGATGTCTTTCTCACAAAACCTTATGGACAATCTCAACCAGCAAAGAGAAATAAATACACTAACATTTCGCTAGCCCTCAAGGTCCTTGGTGACTTGGATGTCCCATGATTTTGATGGTAACGTAATTATTTTTTTTGGTCAGTCCTACTTTATTCTTACTCTAACGTTCACTCTCAGACTTTTGCATTACCTCATTGCAGAGCGTGAGAGTCGAAACCCACTCCTGAAATTATATCGCCCCCGCCCCCACCCCAACCCCGAGAAAGTGGGGATTCGAACCTCCCACCTCCCTCTTCCATGTTGGAAGAGTGGCTACCGGGGCCAATGGTTTGGTGATGTAATTGGGGTGTTACTGTTAGAGAAACAAATACACTAAGGCTACGTTTAGGCTGTGCATGATAAAATTTCTAGAATAGAAATTGATTTCTAGCCATAAATTGATTTCTCAATTTCTATTTCCCAGACAAGTTTCTGAGCAAAGAAACCCGTTTGATAACAACTAAAAATTTCTATTTCTGGAACAAAAATCCGTTTGATAACAGAATAAAATTTTTATTTCTAGGAATAAAAATTGGATAGATAACAACATAGGAAATCCTCAAATACAAAATAATAGTCGAAATAATACTAATACATTACAAAAGTTGAAAATACAATTTCATGGAATTTCCGGCATATTATTATCCCTTGCCATTTTATTGGCAATGGTTTTCCTAAGCGTATTTATTTGGTTTCCCTCCTCAATCAACTGAACGTTTGCAAGCTCATCCTACATAGGTTCAGCCGAGTACATTTCTTATCCATCTTGTCTTGATCACGGATGTAATTATGGATGATACAACATGCAATTATGATATGTGCTTACTTTTGAATTGCAAATGAAGGCATGTGTCTCAAAATGAAAAAGCAATTCTTTAATGCCCAAAATGATCTTTCAATGAGATTCCTTAAAGAATAATGCCTATAGTTGAACAATTCTCTTACAATTGTTGGCCGTCTCGCTCTACCCCTATACTCAGTTAAATGATACCGGTCACCTCTAAAAGGAGTTAAAAATCCCCGAGTTGCTGCATAACCAGAATCCATGACATAGTATTTGCCTACAATAATGTATTCATACATTAGTCATAATTTGTAACTATAAATATGATCATAAAGAAAATTACTCCTTAAATGACAAACAAATACCTGGTGGCAACCGAGGAAAATCCAAGTGAGGAGTCTCCAGTGCTGCTGCAAGCACTCGACAATCGTTGGTAGAGCCTTCCCAACCAGCATATACAAAAGTAAATTTCATATCAAATGAACAAACGCACATCACATTCTGAGTGGTGGTGCCTTTCCTATCTCTAAATGGGATTTTCTTTGACACAGGTACAAAAGCATGAATGTGAGTGCCATCAATAGCGCCTATACATCTCTGTCATTTTATCAAAAACAAGTATTATATAAGATTATCAACAAAATAAAATTGATGATGTAAAGGAATATATGAGAATTCTACCTTGAAGTAACGTTTATGCTTAGGATCCATAAGAATCTCTTGTGGGACAACATCAAAGGAATGTGGTATGATAATCTCTTTTGCCAATTTGAGAACAAAAATTCTATTTATGAAGGATGGAGAAAAGGAAATAATTTCTGTTTCTATTTCAGAAATAGAAAAGCTACAATTTATAGCTTCGATTTCTCCTCCAAATCAATTTCTGAAATAGAAATCTGTTTTGGAAATAGAGAAATCAAATTGCGTTACCAAACAGATTTATGTTCAAAACCTGTTCCGGGGAACAGAGAAATAGATAAATCAAGAAACATAAATTTTACCATGCGCAGCCTTAGTAGTTAGGATAAAATTCAGGACGGTTATCCTATTCTACGTTTGATGCCTACTTAATATAGGATAAAGTTGGATATAATAGAGATATAGACTAAATAAAATTATCTTGTGGGAAGAGGTGAGATAAAAATGGGTAGGATTTCTAATATTCATATTAGAAAAGTTATTTTTCCAATAATAAACTTCTTAAATTAATTAAATTAACAAAATTAAAATTATTTGACCAAAGAAATTAACAAAATTAAAAATACATTTCAATATAATAATACTTGAATTCTAATATAAGAAATTCAAAATAAAAAATAAAAAATAGTTATTTTAATTTAATCTTATTTTTATTTATATATTCTAATTTAATTCTATTTTAAAATATAGATTCAACATATTTATTACATATAATTTATAATTTTAGGTATATCAAGTATAGTTTACTAATTAATAAAATTTTATTAGAGAGTGATAGAAGGGGAAGAAAGAAATAAAAATAAATTAATTAAAAAAGAGACGAAAATAAAATAAAATACGCAAATAAAATGAAGTAGGCAAAAGTGTCATGAGAGACTTTTATCATCTCTGTTTGTAAATTTTTTATTAATATATTAATATGCCATTTAGACCAAATAATATATATAATATTATGTAAATAAATCCGATTGCGGTCACCAAACAATAGATAGAATATAGTAAAATCCTTATATTTCATATCTTATCTTATCCAATTATATCCTAATTAGAAATTTGAATGACCAAACATAGCTAACAGTGTTAGTGAAATTTAAATTACAATTGTTGGTGGTAATTCCATTCAAAGTTTAAATTTTTTTCTAAGTAGAATATCCAAAATTTTGAGTCCCCATTTCAATAGGTAATCTGATTCCACGGCCAACAAATAAAACCTAAGTAGATTTTTCAATGGTTTTCCTTACCATTGTTGGCCTAAACTTTTCATCGAAGCTAGCTTGCTATTACAAAATTAATAGAACCCTTGCACCGCGTCTCACCCAAGCATTAGGGTCGAGCTTTTCTGAGTAGGACAAACCTCCAACCTTTGCCCATGTTTTCTTCGAGTCTCTTAGGATCGATAGGGTTACCAACCCGGGTTGAGTTCTTTTGACGTGAACTTAAGACCATACTACGACCCCTAAAATAGTTGTCTCACAAAATTAAACTTTAATATATCTTGATTATGAAATGTGCCAATCTTGGTCAATTTCTGAAAGAGAACTAGCAACAAGAATAGTTTTTTTTTTTTTTAAAAGCAATTTAACTTTTGTGGCTTTACTCATGAGAATAAGTAGGCATTATTATTTAAATGCAGTCAAACAATATAAAAAAATCAATAGAACTACAAATTTACCTTTTTTTTTTTGCTTAATTTATGGAAGAATTCATTGGTCACCCAACGGTAGCCAAGATCGAAATTCTGATGTGGTGTTTACCTTCACCATTGTAAGGCTCTCAAATTCCAACCTCTAGTTTTTTATTCCCAAGGAGGAGGGAATAGGAGGTGGCATTGCGGGGTCTCCCACTATACGGCGGATCTCCCATCTATTTCTTCCCCATGAGCCTTTGAAGGACTTGCTCAGGTCCGAAATTATCATTAGTAAAATATCGGACAAAAATTATCAGGTTCAGAATATGAATGCGTATATATCATCATTTTCCTTAAAACCACATATAACAGTTTAGCATTATTACAATAGAATCGAAAGATGATATTATCATGACTATACATCAATTTTTATAAACAAGGAGAGTTTAGATATTATGAAGGACTATTTGAGTTACAAGACTTTATAGAAAAATCATATTTAATAACTGAATTGTGTTACTAAATCGTGCTATTCAACGAGAAATCACAAGAGAATCATATTTATTTATGTGAATATGAAATAAAATAATAATAAATTCAGATTAAATATTTTGACATATTACATCGTCGATTGACTAAAGAAAAGAAATGAAATAAATTCATTGTAGTACTTTCACCCAAATATTATATGGCATGTGTTTTATATATGTATAAGTAAATTCACTAAAATATAATGAGTATCTTTCCGTGTGTTCAACAAATGTGTAGGAGACAGAAATTTCTCTGAGCATGTATGTATGCGTATTTCGCTTTAAAATGAGTACTTTATTAATAGAGTTCTTCCTAAACTAATGACTAATACTAACGAACATTGACACCAGCCATTGTTATACTTGGGTAAGGCATTATATTCATAAACTGTTTCTATGCAATCTAATATGACCAACTAATTCTTCCATAAATTAAGCACCAAAAAAAAAAAGAAGAAGGTAAGTTTGTGGTTCTATTGATTTTTTCTATATTGTTTGATTGCATTTAAATAATAATGCCTACTTATTAAGCATATCATCTCATGGATTCCAATCATATCTACAACATGAAAATGATCAGCCTTGGAGGGAGCTCGACAAGGAGAGAGAAGCTCGACCTGCTTCTCGACTTTTGATATGGAGAAAAATGAGTTCGAAGGTTGTGGCTGGAGAGTTAGATAAGTGGAGGAACAATTCGGAAGAGAAGGATACAAACTTCCAATGGAGTACAAATCAATTACCTACTTTCCATCGATGCATAAAACCGTCTAATCATGCACTCCTTCGTCCCCTCCTAACCTTTTTTGTTTCTTCTTTTTCTTTGATTTTCCCGTTGTCGGTAGAGCTCCTTCATTTTCTTCTCCGCCATAGCCAAAACTTCCAACTACAACGACGCCGCTTTCAGCGTCTCGACTGCCCACCTTCCATGCGACACGAACGAGCTCCGGCGAAATGGACGGAAACAGAGTCCCTGGCGAACCGACGGCGATGGAGACCGGCCAGCAGAGGTGACGGGCTACCACCGCCGACCGAAGCCATGGAAACTGGTGACATGGCTTCGGGTGAACGATTCTCTCCTGAGGTCCATTCGAATTTTTTCTTTTAAGTTAATGTAATATTTGAGCTAGATTTTGAATGCGATTCGGTCGGTGCTGCAATTGTGCGGGAACTTGAAGGATGTGTCGTTGAATTTGTTGGAGAGATGCTGGATCGGTGTTTCTTCATAAGTTTTGTCTGTGGATGCTTGATAGAATTCATAGGTCATCAACGTTACACGCTGCAAAATCAGCGACAATCTCTGGAAAGGCATAGCTTTTCTTTCTTTGTTTCCGTAGGTGGCAATTTATTGAAAGAAGTAGGTGAAGTCTAGGCTCGAAGGAAAAGACAAGCGAGGGAGAGTGAAACAATGGAAAGTAGGGTGTACATGGGCTGGTTTAGTCCCCTTTCCGGGCAAAAAATTGAGCAAATCTGGGTTCTTTAGGCTGGGAGGGAGGCAGGGAGGGATGGATTTGGGTGATTTTGAGGTGTTTAGGAAATGTGGATGTGTAGTGTGTACTTATCATATGAATACATTTTTTGAGGCGCTTGAAGAGGCAAAACCATAGAGGAATGAAGAAGATGCAATGAGATGGCAAGGCACCAGGAAAGCTCGCTTGACAGTCTAGTCCTTTTACCACTTCTTGACATTCAACAAGGGAGAATTGAAAGCCAAATTCACTTGGAGTGTGAGAGTAATATGAGCATCAGTTTTGCCCATGGATAATTGGTTAGGTGGTTATTTTCATTTTCCCTGTGGACTGTGGATGTGAAAAAGAAATAATCATGAGAAACGCGAAGTTTACATGAGTTTTCAGTAGAATAGAGGCAAGCACAAGATGTTGATTGTCGATTCTGATTTTTGAGGCCTTCCCAACAGTTTGGGATTCTCTTTCCATCCTTATGTGCCATAGTTTACATGAAGGAAAATGACTGAGAAGCTAAAACTCAAGGATGCTTCTTGAATGTTTGAGTGAGACCTGATTAATAAAACATAAACTTCTGAGGTACCAATAATAAGACACATTGGAATGAGCAACATGTAGTTTGTCAAATTAGTTGCTGTTTTTGCTTTAGTGTTGTTAGAGCTATATTAGTTTAAGGGTTAAGTGGGATTTGCGTATGAGCTACAGAATGAGTATGTATTGATAATCATTATTGGGAAGTTTGTGACCAGTATATTATGCGGGACCTGCAAGATCTTAATCTTATAGCTACAAGATATGGGTTCATTCCATTAGTAGCTCCATATTGATATTGAAATATTTCTACTGCCAACAACTTGATGCTAATTTCCACTTGAATTGCCTATATGCACATATGAGAGAAATTCTGACTGTTATACCCATATTTATTTTCGCCTAACAATTAACTAGACCTATTTACTTCTTTTCTTTTTGTTTTCTTTTTAATGTAATGCGAAGCTTGCTTTGGACAGCCATGAAGTTCCAGTTGGGTAAGAAACTGATTTCAGTAACCAAGTGTATTTTAAGATATGTTACTTTATTTTCTAATTTAGATGAGTAGTATCAAGTCTTAATTGCTGAATGATTTCACATTGTACATTATATTTATATTATACCTTGGTTGAACAGCTGTTTGATTGTTGAGGAAGGACATCTTACTGCTACAGGAAGAAACAGTACTAATGAGGCACATAATGTATGTCTATTATTGCTTCTCCACCCCTTTCTATAAATTTTGGCCGACGGCACTTTGTTGTGGTTTTGAATCGATACCCTCACATTATCCACTCATAGTTATTGTTGATCTTTTTTGTGTCTCTGCCTTATTTCTTTAATATGTGATATTGCATGCTTGAATATGTTAATTAGTACTTGATCGCCTCAACAGATCATAAATTTGTAGATGATTCTAGTCATGTATTTATGCTTTACATTACATGAAAGTGAGTTGTTATGGTGGCTGCACTTCTCTTGATTAGAAGGGCGTAGTGAGACATGCAAAATTCTAAAGTCATGAGAAGTGAGTTGAGAGACTTTACAAAATCTCAAGAGTAGGGAGGATAACTACAATTTCAATAAAATTTCAGAGAATATAATGCTTGAGTACTAGAAATTAGATCGAATGCCGAATAGTAAGGAGAATGCTCTTCAAACAATGTCCATACCTGGACATTGAGGAGCAAAGAGAGTTGTCCATGCTTCCCGCACAAGATCCTCTCTTAGACTCTTAGTGTTGTGTGTATTTGAAGAAAGAACTAACATTTCTGCATAAGGTGCATCGATAATTGTCTTGGAGACAGTGGTTCATCCAATAGGATTCATGATCTAATGCAGTTGGCTTTGACAAAAATCCTATCCCTAGGATACAACAATCTTCCTCACTTAGTCTACATACCAAGCAACGGATGAACACAATTCAAGCCTTGAAAGTATAATCAACATGGAGCAAATATGAAAGAGGTGATTTGAAAAGGAAATAGACGAGTTATAGATGTGTCGCTATTATTTGCTTTGGTGTACTATTTTATATTTGCATTACTAATGCTCTTGACACTAAGAGGAAGAAGGCAACGGCACTTAGAGATGCACCATTTTAAAGATAAACCATTGGACTCAAATGTTAAGCAAGAGTAAAAGAAAGAAATAAATAAACGTGAAGGTGAAAACATTTTTAATGAGTTGCATTTCCTAAATTTATGTTGAAACTACACTAAGAGCAACTTTCTCTCTGACAAGCTCCTAAGTTTGATATGCTTTCTTTATTTTTTCTCCTTGCACTTTTGTAGGCAACAAGATGTGCAAAAATGGAAGCTCTTGATGTTCTTCTTGAACAGTGGCAGAGGATTGGATTTTTGTCTGCAGAAGTTGCAGAGAAGTATTCAGCATGCTCCCTTTATGTGATATGTGAACTATACATAATGTGTGCAGCAGCATTATTGATCATTGGTACATCTGTTGATCGTACTGAAATGAAACTAAACTTATGTTAAGAATTTTTTTACTAATAAATAATTAGATGACTCTTAGCCCTTTTTAGGTATAAAGGAAGTATATTATGACTGTGCAAATGATAAATGTGGAGGCTGCAGCTCAATACTGTTGTTGCATTGAGTAGCTCCGAGAAATGAATTAGGTCAGTTTCTGAACTTGCTTTTGTTGCTGATTTTGTATCTGCTTAGCTCCACTTTAAAATTGTGACTTATTGCAATGGACAACTAAAGCTTGCTGGAGGTTTCTGAATCTTATTTTGATTACTGATTGATGAGGTTTCGTAGTACTTCTGTTTGTTGTCGCACTTTGAATGTTGCAACACATAATCATGAAAATAAATGGAGGTTTATGGAACTAATTTTCCACATTTTCTGTCCTTTTTCCCAGTCTAAATTGAGGAAAGTCAAGTTTTGGGAAGTGTCCTGAAGTCAAGTTTATATTATTTCTTTCTTTCCCCTCTGTTTCCTTCTTCAAAAAAAAATTCTATGTGACTTGTCAGACATTTCCTTTCTCTTTTTGCCATAAAAAATTTACTCTTCTGGGAAGTACAAGTTAACGTAACATCGGTTTGTTCTTTCCTCTTCCTTTTCCTACCTGTTTCTTCATCTCTTCTTCCTCGCCTTTTTCCATTGCAGCGAGATTCTTTGATGTCTTTAATGTTATCAAGTTTAAAGTGGGAAATATAGCACCTTTAAAGAAGCATCTTTAGAGAAATATGATTTAACTATAAGGAAATTATGCTTTCTGATATGTCATGGGCAGTTTACTCGATAAAGAAATTTCTTTTCTTGTTTATTAGGCTGCTTTTGTTTGTATTTCTTTTTTTGTTTTTAAACACTTTTTCTGTTTTTTTGTTCCTGTGAACAAAAAGGAACAGAAACGCGTTTGGGACGCGTTTTGTTCCTTTTTTTGTTCTTTTTGTTCCTAGGAACAAAAAGAAAACAAGAAACACAAATTTTGTGTTTCTTGTTTCTGAAACACAAATCAGAAACAAAAAAGGAACAAAATTGTGTTCCTTTTTTATTTCTTGGATAGTGCTCGAACAACGCCTCTCTCCCCCCCGCGACGAGCTTCTCCTCCTGCGACCTGCGACGAGCGACGAGCTTCTCCTCCGGCGACCTGCGACGAGCTTCTCCTCCCCGCGACCCGCGACGAGCGTCTCCCCGCGACGAGCGTCTCCTCCGCGAGCAGAGAATTCCATCGTCTTCTCCGCACCGACAGCGGCCCTCTCGTCTCGACAGCCGCTGCTCCTTCACTGTGTAAACGTGGTCACCGCTCCTCCTTCACTGATTTTCTTCACTTCGCGAGAGCTCGAGTGTTAGGGCTCGCTCGAGCCAGCGCTTGCCCAGATCTGCGAGCCGCTTGCTCGAGCGAGTCTCGCAGATCTGGGCGAGCGTTGCTCACCCAGATCTGCGACAGCAGCTCGTCTGCTCGCTCGAGATCTGGGCGAGCGAGCAGAGCAGCGAGCGTCGCTGCTGCTCAGGCTCGAGCGAGCAGAGCAGCGAGCGTCGCTGCTGCTCAGGCTCGGCTCGAGCGAGCAGAGCAGCGAGCGTCGCTGCTGCTCAGGCTCCAGCGAGCCGCCCGCTGTGTGTCGGAACTGGAACCATCGGCGGCTCTTCTGCCGTGCCCAATGGTGCTGGCACTGGTGATGGGGGAAAGGGCACGAAACGGGGCAAATATCTGGCCTTTGCTGGCGTTCCTCGACACCATGACGAGTTGCTGTTCTGTTGATCTTTGTCCCGCGATCCTGTTGTTCTGTGGCAAAAAAAACGATGCCCTATCTAGGCCAATATCTTCCAGTGGGTATTTTCCTAGTCTTTCTCCATTTATTGATCTATTAATGTCAATCAAAGTAGTTAGCAAGAATCATGCAAATGCCTGAATCGAGCGAGCAGAGCAGCGAGCCCTGCTCTGCTCTCTCGAGCGCTCGCAACAGCGAGCATAGAAGTTATTGTTGCCAAGCGAGCGTCTGCTTACTGCTGCTACACTTTTCATTGTGTGTGGACTGTCAATTGACAACATCGGGCATGACAAAATAGCCTTTTATCACTCTCAGAGTTCTATACATTATTGTTTCTTTAATCTCAATCTCTATGACATCATGTAGATCTATGGATTTGTGGCTGAATATATCAAAGTGATGTGAATCAATGTCGAAGTTATTGTTATTTATTTTTCTGCCTTTGTGTTAAAGCTTCTCAATTTGCGTTTTGTCCCGTATTGCTTGGATTTGGTCTAATATTAGTATTTTCTGTGTGTCTCTATGAACCCTTGCGACTCAGCCACATTTTGATCCAATCGGAAGTCGAGGAAGAAAAAGGAAAAAATGGGTGTTAAAAGTGAGAAAGACAAAAAGGAAGAAGATGACGCCCGAAGAAGAGAACGTGTAGAGGGGTAGACTAAAGGGGAGGAGAAAAATAAAAGTGAAAGAAAAGAAAAGAACAAAAAAAAAAAAAAAGGCACGTGAGAAGAACAACGTTGTCGACTTGTTCATTTAGTACATTCTTTGTGAATCTATAAGAACAACGTTGTTCGACTTTTTTGTAGGAATGTTGGGGATTATACATTATGCGAGATCCTTCATATCTTATGGCTATAATGCTTCGATTTTTTTCTCTTTAAGTTATGGATTTGCAGAGAATGGAGGGTGCTGTTTCGTTGTTGCCTTATTGCTTATTGTCTTGAATTTTTCTTTACTTAAGGTACATCCTCAATTGGTTGATTCATTCTCAGGTGAACGCTGATGCTTTGAGAACTTCGGTGGATCCATCCAAAGTTCCGCCTTGCCGGTGCCAATCCACGAAGACATATTCTTTTTCCGACTTTTGTAATTTTGTTTTTAAGTATTCACTTATCAAATCCAATGTGATGAAGTTGAACGATGAACTATATTACTTCATTATTGTGATGTTATGTATGAAAGGGTCTACGTGAGAGATCTATGAAGTATTCTTCTTTTAGGTAGCTCTTATTGTGGGATTTTTACTTACGAAATTTTGTTCCAAGTATGCACATGACCATGTTCAAAAGTTTGTCTTCACCAACCATGAACAAAATTAAATTGATGAGCATTTCATTAGAGTGATAATGCAATACCAAGTTTACACTTTATTGAAAAAAAGGCACGTGAGAAAAATTTGGAACAAAGTTTATTTATAAAATTTTCTTCAGAGTATGCACTTATAACCATGTTCAGAATGATTGACTTTACTCACCAAGAAAAAATTAAATTGATGAACATTTTATGATAATGAGAATTAAAAGTCAAGTTTACACTTTATTTAAAAAAAAAAAAATAAATGGGAAAATTTTGATACGAACTTAAAAAATTTCTTCCGACTAAGCAAATACGATCAAGTTTAGAATGTTTGTTTTCACTTAATATGAACAAAATTAAATTGATGAGCATTTCATGAGAATGATAATTCAATACCAAATTCACATTTTATTAAAAAAAAAATAATTGAAAAAAAATTTGAATAGAAATTTTGTACATTACCAAACGTGTTTCTGTTCTTTTTCTATTCCAGAAACAGAATTTTTTTACAGTTACCAAACGTGTTTCTGTTCTTTTTCTATTCCAGAAACAGAAATTTTATACAGTTACCAAACACGTTTTTTTGTTCAGAAATTGTTCCCAGGAACAGAAACACTTTTTTCTATTTCTGTTTCCTGGAACAATTTTTAAACAGAAACGCAAACAAACGCACCCTTAGTTGCAATTGTCTCTTCTTGCATACATGAGGGCATGTGCTCGCTAAATTGGGTGTATGACATGTGTTTCCAGTATGATGTTTCATCTGTCTGACACTACCATGATTCAATGTTTCATGTTTCCTGAGATTGTCCAGAAGTCATCAATTTTCACTCAAGACTTTGTTGGCTTAACGTAGTGAAATAGGATCTGTTTCATTGTGATTTGTTAAAGTAGCTAATATAGATTACAGACAATGTCTTTCTGTGAATTATTAGTTTTGACAGAAGAAGCTCAAGTACTGGAAAGAGGAGGGGGGGTTGTGAAGGAGTAGGAGTATGAGTACAAAATTTTATGGGGGAAAGTAAGCCATGAAACTCTGAATTTTAGAGCTGGAAATTGATAGTTGTGCTGCTCTTAATAATCTGATTATCAGGAAGAAGCAAGATAATGAGTGAAAAATTTTAGGGGAAAAAAAAAAGCCGTGAAAGCTGACTTTTAGAGCTGGAAATTGATACTTATGCTGCTCTTAAGAATCTGATTAGAAGTCACAAGTATTGTAGGAAACACAAACTAGCTCATTGCCTTTCTGAATACAACCTCAAGCAAGAGGACGCATCTCCCAGATGAAGCACCACCTTGCTCAATTTCCACTGCTTAAATAATTCTCTATTGGACTAATATTTTTTCATGATTAATTTCATTGAGAGGATCCAATTGACGAGTTATTTAGTCTATTATACGAGGAGATCTATCATATTCAAATATATCCATTTTTTATCAATAGTGTATATTTGGCATGTTGGATTACTTTCTAGTGTAAGATATGTCATTTTGATTGGTAATAGAGAGAATTTCTAGCTGTCCACTGCATTCTCCACCTAAAGATGAGTTTATAAAAAAACTATACAAAAAATTGTAAAGTTCTATTCGATTGTCTCTTTTGAAATGTTAAGTGGAAATATAAAGGTCTTGGCTAGTTTTGATAATGTGAGATGGAAAATTATGAACTTAGTGATACATATTTTTTTTATCTCCTTTCTAAGAGGCTTATGCTTATGAGGCATGAATTCATTTTATGATATGTGCATGTACTTGAGGCACATATTAAGGGTGATGGACATTTGACTGAAATCAACATGATTGCAACTTTGCAAGTGCTATGCTTTTGTATCCCAAGTTACCGAGAGATTCTTTTATGGTCAGATTCAAAGAAATTGAGATTTTGTTGCTTTCAATATTTGATGTCAAGATTTGATGACAATATTGTGTTTTCCATCGTGGAGTTTAATGCCTTTGAGAATCTTTGGAACTTCATCGTACCTCTTGTGGTAAGCTAACTGATTCATATCAATTTGTCTTAAGCGACGTTTGAAGGAGGGCTACTTTTGTAACGTCTTTTATGAAATAATTATAAGAGGGTCTAAATCCGCAAAGGACAAATAAGCTTGAATTTTTGTCTAATGCGGAAAGCTGTCTCTTAAGAGTCAATGTGGGAGTACTACCACCAGAATTTTTGCCAACAAGATAAAAATGCATTTTTATAAAAAATGAAAAAAAGAAAAGAAAGAAAGAAGAGAGAGAAAAGAAAATAATAAAGCTCCAGCCCATCCCTTAAGTTCAACCCTATGCAGCTCGGTCCGACTACAAGCGCAGCCCAGACATTTGGGCTTAATCCGCATCAGCCCATCAGTCCAGCCAACAGAAACACTTTCAACCCAACTCGCCGTCGCCCCGCCTCCGCCTCCGTTGCGCTCCTCTCCTCCGCCGGCGTGTCTCCGCCACCGTTAATGGTTCCTCCGTTTTGTGTTTCCCTCTTCAGCGACCACCACTACCACCGCCTGACGATATCAATATCGATCCTGCTACGCTAGCATCGCGATCCTTCAAGCACCGAGCCCCAGCCTCCCTCCTCCTCCTCTCCCGTCATCTCCAGCGTTGCTGCGGGCGTCGGCCTCGAGATTGCGTGCCAGCATCGCGTTTGGCGATGGCTTGAAGCGGTTTGCGGCCTTTGCTGGCTCATCGATGACGCCCGCAACTGAATCGGGTCGTTTTGTATCGGATTAAACTCCTAGATACGGTGTCACTTCATTCCTACTTTGCCCTCGCTGTTTTCCGAGTTCCAAATGATACGCGGGCTGGTACCACCAGATGAGATCACACTCGCGGGACTGCTATCTTCCTGTAGTCATTCTGGGATGTTACAGGAGGGGAGACGCTTGTTCAGATATTTTAGTGAGAACACTTTTCCATTGAATTGAAGCACGAGCATTACGGATGCATGGTGGATGTGCTAGGACGATGTGGGAAGCTAGAGGAAGCTGAGGATTTTGTAGGAAACGTGCCCCTTAGAGCTAACTCCATAGTGTGGCTTGCTTTACTTAGATATGGCAGAACGAGTTGCTAACTATATTCTTGACTTAGAACTGCATGTAGTGCTGCTATGTTTCACTGTCCAACTTCTATGCTTCTGCTAATAGATGGGGTGATGTCTCGAGATTGATTAAGAGTGACTATGAGGGATAGAGGGATTGTAAAGCAACTAGGTAGAAGTTGGGTCACTATAAAGGGGCAAAAACATTTATTTCTTTCTGGGGATAAATCCCACTCTTCGAGTGAGAACATATATTGGAAGCTGGATTGGTTGAAAATGAAGTTGAAGGAATGGGGGTCATGTTCCAGACAAGAGGTTCTCTCTCCATGACGGGGAAGACAAACAGAAGGAAGAGTCATTATTTTACCATAGTTAAAGACTTGCTGTTAGTATTGTCGAGGCTAGTACAGTAACTATGATGAAGAATCTTTGCATTTGTGAAAATTATCATTTTGCAATCAAACTTATTGTAGAGATTGTTGATCGAAAGATTGTTGTGAGAAATTCTGGCTGCTTTCATCACTTCAGGAGTGGGATTTGCTCTTGTGGGGATTGTTGGTAGCAAGGGCATGAGGTAATTTCTCCTGTCACAAACATGAAAGCATCCTGAGTTTGCTCATTGTGTTGAGCATTGATGAGAGTGGTGCAGCTAACATGAGCACTATTCAATATGGGCTTACTTTTATTGTTGATGTAATAGACAGTAAATTCACGTGGAATCCATGGCTTTTTTTTTTTTTTTTTTTATCAGCTTTGGTTTAGTCTAGAAGGCTAAGGGAGTTCAATTATTTCTCAGCTGTCTGAGTTGGGCATGTGGAAAGTTGGAGACTTGGGAGGAAATCTTGCTTTGGATGGCATTTCCATCCATTGGCTCCATTCAGATATTTCCGTTGAGAATTGATTATTTATCACTTTGCTGATGGCTTTGACACAATCAGCAAAAAAAAAAAGAAAAAAGGAAACCATTCATACGTGAGATATCCTGCAAAATCAAATTGATTAAGAAACCCAGAGCCTTGGAAATAGCTACTTCCATGTCTCTCTAGCAGGAGAGAGATAGAAATTGGGGCATTTAGGAATGAGGAAGTACCACTTGGTAAAATGTAAAAAAGAAAAAAGAGAAGAAAACACCCGAGCAAAAGGAAGGTACTTGCCCTGCCTCCTCTAATATGGAATTGAAAGTTGGTCGTTTTCTGAAAAGTCCCATCAACTCTTCTCCTCAACCCTCTATTGACATTCTCAGAACTTCTGTCTCTTCATTAGGTCTATGAGACATATTAAAAGCTTCTTCATCTCTGGATGAAGTTCAACTTCACCTCTTCTCTTAGAGTGTTGCTGGATCTCTCCAACAATCAACGGTACCAAGTGAGGTTAGGTTATTTGTGGTGCCAAAATTAGTACTCTTCGTTCTTTGTCTTGTTCAAGTTGAGCAGATGTTAGTGATCGAAACTGGTAGTCATAAAAGCACAATAAAATCCCAATGGACAAGCGCATATGACTCTGCTATCAATGCTCGCCTATGTATTGTACGAGAAGTGGAAACTATTTCTTTTAATAGCAATTAGTCAACTCTTCATTTTGCAATTTGCACTATCCTAAAAGGTCTGTCTCTGTAAGAACTCTTTCTTTTTCTCCCGCAGATGAATTTGTATTGTGTGGGGTTAAAGTCCATAATTTTTGTGCTGTCTATTTTCTCACATCTTGCTATTATGTGGCTTGGGCTCCCAATTGCCTGAGTCTTCCTGACCACAATGGAGAACCAGTCTTGTTCATATTAAAATGAATTTCACAATAGCTCTGCCAGTTATATACTATCACTACCTTAATCTCTATGGAAGAAAGTTGGATCTGAGAGTGCATTTGATTCATAGTCCTGGGGACACATACTCGAACTTAGTTTGTCTGTTGGAGGTTTTGGGTTTTGCTCACCAAGTTTAACGCTTTCCCTAATTGGAGGTTGCACTTGGCATTAAATTTGAAGCCATGGTGCATTAAGAGAAAAGGTTATGGTTTTTTGTCGGACTATTCATGTTCTTTTGCCGCCAACTTGCACATTATGTCAAAAGAATCTGGATAATTGTCTCCCAAAATGTCTGCTTAAACTGGTTAGAACTAGTTTGTTTCAAGGTTAGATTAGAAGTTTTGAAGAACTCTATTCCAACATCCAGTCAGGAAAGTTGTGATTCTTTGACTAATAGAAGTTAGATTTGTCATATGTAGGTTAAAACGGAGTTCTCTCATTTGCGATTCTTTGGCTATTACTTCATTCTGGTCTGGTTCGCAATTAAGACTTCCAAGCTTGTATTAGATGTTTACAAGTTAGCATATAGGTATGGCTTTATGATATCTTTCCTCGCCCCACATAACCCTTAAAATACAGGGGTTACCCCTTCCATGATGTCTTCAGATCTCCTGTCTTTTGCACTGTGGAGATGATAAAAGAGGTTTCACTAGAAATCGATTTGCCTATTTTAAGTCGGGGCCTGCTGCAAGAAATTGGAAGAGAAGCATGTTAGTTCGCAGTTTTTCGAAGTACATGTAGAAGATTTTTACTAGGAGATGCAACAACCTTGGTTATGTCGGTGGTTAATGTTCTCTGATATATGTTTTTACTGTTAATTTTCTTTCCTGGTCCACCAGTTATTGACTTTAATATGCTTGAGAGTTTTGCCGATCTCTCCCATGGGAGTTCTCTTACTAGATGCAAACAACTACTTCCGTTTGGGGAAGCTGCAGGTGAAACGATGACTTACAATTGGCGAGACAGGAACCGGTGGTCACCCTTTAGTAGTTGCTTGCCGCACCGGGAGGAACTGGCTTGGCACAGAGAACATTGGATCTTAGTTACATGGGGAGCACAAGAACTGTAGTCTTCAGCTCTTCATAGTTTTCAACTTGCTTTTGGTTTCGATAAGTTACTCGGAGCTTGTATTTTAACTAGATCAGAATTTATATGGTAATGACAATGCAAATACCTGAGAATTCTAAAATGGTTTAAAAAAGTATAATTTAAAATTTATTTTTATTTTTATTTTTCCCTTTCATCTTAATCACCTTCTTCTTCCACACTGTTGCCGTCCACACTGGTACGGTGCCATTGCCGCCACTCGTCAATGCTATGAGGCCATCACAGTGCCGTTGTTGTCGTCTGTTGCGGTGGACTTTGTGACTATCTCTCTCACTGTCCTCGATCTCCGAGACACAGTAACGTTCATAGTTGGTGGTGGTGGTTGCGATGACATTGGCTCATGGCTTGTAAAGATCGCGGAGGAGTTGGTGGCAGAGTGGTGGTTGGTCGTGGGGCGTGGTTTGGTCGTGCTTACGGTGGTGGCAGTAGTGGGGGTAGAGGGGGCGTGCTGGTGGTGATGGCGTGATGTTTATAGAGAGAGAAACTGCCACTTGATAATAATTTTGCACGTAAACATTGCATCGACAATTTGACGGTTTCTATCAATATTAGTAGTACATCGACAATTTCGGTCATGTACTAAATAGAAGCGTGACATTGAATACGATTAGAAAAATTGAGGTATTCAATTGAACAAAAAGAAGTTATAATACTTTGATTAAAAACCGACAAAAGTTCAGTTTTTTACAATGTCATACCCCTGTTTATTAGCCATAGGCCCTCTATCCATTTGCAGGTTGCAAAGGCTAAATATCCATTATTTATGATAAGCAACCACAAGTTTGAACAATGCGGAATCATATTAGGGTGTGGTGTTAAGCCAACTTTTGAACACATATGCACGAGTGAGCCCAATTGAGTTCAAATGCGAATTTTATGGGACTCCCGTGATTGAATAATTAACTGTTCTTGGTTCATGTTTTTGGAGGGCTTACAAGTATTCCTTTTGCTAAATCATGATGCGACCATTAAATGTGATCCGCTTTTTTAGGGAAAAGTGCCAAAAAAAAAATCCAAAACCTTTTTGTCTTTGTGCCGATTTAGTCCCAAACCTTTTTACGTTGTACCAATTCAATCATTTCCGGCTAATTTTGACGGGATTTTGCTGACTAAACGTTGGCCAGCTAACGTGGCCTAATCAATGCCGACGTGAACAACTTTTAATACTATTTTAATATTTTTAATATTTTTAATTTTTCTTTTTCTTTTTTTCTTCTCCTCTTCTTACTCCAGCCGGTCGTCAAACCTTGGCGACCGGCCGAGGTGATGGCCGGTGAGGTCAACTCGACCTTGCTAGCCACCTCGTCGATGGCCGCAAGCCCACTCTCGAGGCCTGGGCGACGAGGCTCACCGTTGTCAGATTTGGTGAGGGTCAAGCCTCGCCCATGGCTAGCAAGGGTGAGCCTCACCAACTCGGCGCGAGAAGGCAGCCTCGAGCTGGTGGGGCTCGCCCTCGCCAAGACGATGCTTTTGTGAGAGTCGAATGTTGAAACCGTCGCAGCAGCATCGTCTCCACTGTCGCCGCCTATCCTTCCTCATTGCAACATCCACCGCCAATCGACAACCTCACCTTCTCGACCCTCGCCAGATCCAACGAGGTGAGCCTTGCCACCTAGGCCTCGAGGGCAGCCTCGCTACCCGCGGGAGGCTGCAGGTGAGGTGGCCGGTGAGGTCGAGGTTGACCTCACCGGTCGTTGCCTCTGGCTGGTCGCCAAGGTCCGGCAACCGGCTAGAGGAAGAAGAGGAGAAGAAAACAAATATAAAAAGAAAAAAAGAAAAAAATTAAAATATTATTAAAAATTGTCAACGTCGGACCGATCAGTCACGTTAGCCGCTTGGCGTCCGGTTAGTAAAATCCAGCCAAAATTGGCCGGACATGATTGAATTGGTACAACATAAAAATGTTTAGGATTAAATCGGCACCAAAAAAATATTTAGGACTAAATCAGCACAAAGACAAAAAGTTTAGGACTTTTTTTGGCACTTTTTCCCTTTTTTGATGACCTAATTGTAATATATATATATATCATTCTTGATCTACTTTAAAAGGTATATCATTCTAAAAGGTATGTTCTTTTCTCTTTTGCTAGACTTAAAAGTATGTCGTTAGGTTTACCCATAAACAAGGTGTTAGTAGGATAGACTCAATATCAAGTAAATGATGGGAGATTAAGTGGGTAATATGACTAGTTTTCTGAGAACAAATTACTTAAATTATTAAATGAAAATGAATAGGTATGTTAACAAAGTCGGATTTAAACTCGTATATGATGAATTTCCCTAGGTGAAGACTTCTGGAACTAATTACTTAAATTATAAAAGGAAAATGAGTGTTGATAGGTATGTTAACAAAGTCGGATTTAAACTCGTATATGATGAATTTCCCTAGGTGAAGACTTCTGGAACTAATTACTTAAATTATAAAAAGAAAATGAGTGTTGATAGGTATGTTAACAAAGTCGGATTTAAACTCGTATACGATGAATCTCCCTAGATGAAGACGTTACCTACATTTTTTATATTATATGCGGAAGCATGGTAACACACATACATTTTTTACATTTTCTAGGCATCTAAAATGTAACTTAACAAGTGTATTAGCAACCATTAACATTTTTTAATGGCCATTACATTAGTTACCACCCATGACTACTTGACTCTACCTGCAAATAGTTGTTATGAAGAAATTAATCATTTACCTAGTCAAGAATGAGCCTAATATTTTCACTTATCTTCACACTTGCAAAAATACAGTCTATGTAGAGCTCTTCTTTTCTTTTCTTTTCTTTTTCTTTTCTTTTTTTTGCGCACGACTCATTAGGAATAAGCTCAATTCTTATATAAAAATTAATTTAATTCTTATTGTACCTGTATTTCAAATCATTGTTGTAAACTAACTGAATAAATATAAATACATAGCTGAAACGGCTATCACTAATCAAGACCGCCCGTAGCAACTCTCTCTCCCTTTCGCAACTTCATACTGTTTCTGCCCTTCTCCTCTTACACTTTGAATACATTCAAGGCTTCTTGATCAATCGAATTAGAAACGTTGAAGTTCGCTATATTTATTCGTTTCATGGAAAATATCACGTTTACAGAAAATATTATCTAGGTTTTTCAAGAAAATAACTATACTTTATGTTATTCGGCTAAAATATGAAATTTGAGTGAAAAATATTTTTCATTATTCGAGATTTTTGGCAAAAATTACCAAAAAAATAATTTTAATATTTTTAATTGACCAAAAATTTTAATTTTAATTATATTTTTAAAAATTGAATTTTTAAAAAGTCGATTTTTTATTTTTTTATTTTTCCTTTTTCTTTTCCTCCCTCCTTCTTCCTCCTCCTCCTTCCTCTGTCGCCGCGTGCCTCGACGTGGCCAATTGCTCAGCGGATGACAAAGATGTAATCGCCAGATTCGGCGAGCTTGATGCTTGGCTGATCCAAGCGAGCCGCAAACCCAATGGCCAAAGGATGCAGCTTGCCTTGGATTGGTTGAGCCTTGAGCTCACCGGCCTTGGTGAAGCTCAAGCTCGCCTAGATCGAGTGAGCCGCAAGCTTGCCAGCCTGATCCAAGCAAGGCTGAGCTCCACCGACGCCGGCGAGCTCAAGCCTCGCCCTCTCAGATTTGGCCTTGGGCAAGGCTGGAGTTGGCCTGTGGCTGGTCATCGCCGGCCAAGGAAGAAGAAAAAGAAAAGGGGAAGAAAAAGGAAAAGAATTAAAACCTAATTCAAAAAAAATAAAAAAATAAAATGAAAACGTAAAAATAAAGAAGAAGAGGGAAAAAAAAAAGAGAGGAGGAAGTGAGGGCTTATAGGGGTGTGGATAATTTTTCCTAATTTAGAATATTTTTTTTTATCTTCATGGAAAATGTTTTCCCTAAGCAATTCAATTTCTGTGAAACAAACGCTGGAAAATTCGAAAAACGTTTTCTGACACTCTCGAATATGTAGTTGTAGCGTTGAAAAGCATCAAGAGGAGGCAAACAGATATATGACGACGTTGGAAAAGAAAATAGTTAGGTCTTAGGATGGAGAGTGAATTGGAGGCAAGAACCGGATCTTATTTGATTGCGATGTCAAGAAGTGTTGAGGCACAAAGTGGCCAGATTTACCTATCATTTATATTTGGTTTTAGATGTAAATTTGATTCTTCAAATAATCGCACTCGTCAATAACCTAATAATAATAAAAACGTGCGGTTTTCTCTCTCGTTTTGTCGAGTCTGTTTCTACCGCCATGGTAGTCTATTCCATCTCCTTTCAACCCTAATTACACATATTCTCTTCCTTTGTCTTCGTAATGGCAATTCTCCTCTACTTACACTGCATTCCACCCCATCGCAACTCTCTCTACTCCAATTTCACCTTCATAATCCATGTTCTGTCATCCGTCTCTTTCCTCATGTTCTTCATGAAATTATAGCCCGCTCACTTTCACTTTCTCTAGCCGTATCTCTATTTCCATCCTCCCAAGCTCTATCTTCATCTTTCTGTTTGAAACCCTCACATGCATGAACTCTCTGTTTCCCATCGCATCTTTCAGAGTGCATTTCAGCTCAATTTCACTTTTTTACTATCATCGTATCCACTGTTTTCTTTATCGGTGTTTGCATGTCGCCGCAACTCCTCTATCCTTCATAATTTCCATGGCCGACTCTCCTCAACAAGATGATGCTCAAGTTGCTGCTCTCTGCCAACGACTTGGACGACTATGGCCTGAACAAGGTGTGGACATCTAGGAAGACGAAGTACCGACAGAGAAACTGCAAGAATGCAAACTCATATTAATCGGTAAAATTCTGTCCAATCCGACTATTAACTTTCCCGCTTTTCAGAGCACCTTAAGAAGAGTCTGGCGCAATGACTGTTGAAATCTCTCAACGTGAAGAAGGATTCTATATCTTTAAATTCAATACTGAAGGGGAAAAGTAGCGAATTCTAGACAATGGCCATTGGTTGTTTGGACATCATTTGATTATTCTAAAACCCTGGTTGCCCAATACCCCTTTGCATTGCTATGACTTCACAACTTGTGAGTTTTGGGTGCAAATTTATGGTCTTCCTCTGGAACGATGCACTGAAACTATGATTACAAAAGCTGTCCGACAACTTGGTAAGGTTCAGGAGGTGAGAATTGAAGGCAATGATAGTTCCTCAGTTAGATCAGTGCGGGTTAAAGTTGTACTTAATCTAAACGAACCCCTACAATCTGGCAAACTTATCAGAGTGGACGGGAAACACATATGGCTTGACTTTAGATATGAACGTCTATCACATTATTATTATTCATGTGGTATCCTTGGCCATTATGCCATGTACTGCAATGACATCTCTTATGATACAGCAAAACTTGAAGGCATTGATCACTTGTCTTATGGTAAATGGTTGAGGGCAAAGGTCAATCAACATAGTCCGTTTTGGTCTACGTTTTATCAGCAATATCCAAATCAAGCAGATGTTGAAGAAATCGCACCAGAAACTCAAGCTGCAGATAGCTCCTTTACTCCTTCCAGCTTCTCAGCTTCATAATCAGCATTCAGAAACAGGGGCAAATAAAGCAGAACAATCATCAACTATGCCGCAGCCTTCTCCTCCTGCTGACCTAAAACAAAAATCTTCAATGTTCAACCAGCCGCTATTACCACATAGTGAAGCAGCGAATTCCTCCATTTGCAAGAAAATCAAGACTCCAAGGTCAATCTCCAAATCTAGCCCACTGAAAAAAAAAAAAAAAAAAAAAAAAAACCAAAAGATATACTCCTTATGGGACTTCTTCTAATGCAACTGTCGTTCTCGATGACTCAACTCTCCTGGATACCCCCATCTTTTCCACTGAAGGGGTTGGAACATGGGCCGAGGTGGCTTGCCCAAAAAGGCCACCACATGACAAATGAGGATCATAAGTTGGAATTGTCAGGGGCTGGGCAATCCCCTGACAATTCAAGCATTAAGGGCCCTAGTGGCCAGCGAAAGGCCTGATATCGTTTTTTTGATGGAGACGAAAAATCAAGCAATGCTGATCCAGAATCTTAAGAGAAAGCTAAAGTTCTCAAGTTCTTTTGTAGTAAACCCTATGGGTTTGGCTGGAGGTTTAGTAATCTTTTGGAATGACCAGGAGGTGACTTTAACTGTTGAGCATTCTACTTGCAACTTCATTGACACAATTTGTACCAAGAATCAAACTGCTAAAACTATGAGACTTACCTATCTTCATGCGCCTTCGATTTACCATCATCGACAACAAGTCTGGGCAGATATCAGACAGATTCGGACTTCAAGTTCCTTTCCATGGGTGTGCATAGGTGACTATAATGACATCCTTTACCACTGGGAAAAGCAGGGGAAAAAGATTATGGAGTCATACAGATTAAATTCCTTTCGAGAGTTTGTGAATGATTGCATGTTTATGGACATTGAAAGCAAGGGTTGCTTTTACACATGGGTGAATAAAAGAGATGGTGATGAAGCCATTAAAGAAAGGCTAGATGGGGCTCTATGCACAATTGAATGGCGTTTATCTTACCCGGCGGTAGAAGTCTTTGCTTTCCCAGCTTTGGCCTCCGATCATAGTCCTCTGCTCTTACTCATTGAACCGACCTCTTCTAAAAGGAGGAAAACTTTCTTCTTTGAAGCTTTCTGGCTTCAAGAGGAAGACTGTAAATCGATCATTAGCAATGCATGGGCTTCACCAGCAACGCGACCTCAATCCTTGACCAGCAAGCTTCAACACACTTCATTTACTCTTGCCAAGTGGAGTAAATCCCTTTTCAGCAACAACCAGCAAGTCTATCTATTACAACAGCAGATTCAAAATCACATTAATCAACCAGATTCTACCTATGACAAGGCACTTGTATCTAGCCTACAAGACGAAATTCACATAATATGGCAGAGAGATGAAACATATTGGGCAATGCGTTCGAGGGTTCAATGGCTACGGGAGGGCGACAAAAATACAAAGTTTTTTCATGCAACCACAATCCAACGCAGGCAAAGAAATCGCATCAGCATGTTTAAAGACGAGCACCTTGGCTGGATTCGTGATTCTAATCAGCTTAAGTGCATTATGCATACATATTTCAAACAACTCTATCTTTCAACTGGCTTTAGAGATTATGCGCCCATTATTGCACAATGCCCCCAGGTCATCACAGCAGATATGAACACCAGTTTAACTGCAGTTGTAACCAGGGAGGAAGTTATGCAAGCTTTTTTCCAGCTTGGAGCCAACAAAGCCCCTGGTCCGGATGGTTTCAATGGATTATTCTTTCACAATCACTGGGATATTATTCAAGAGGACATCTATCTTTCAGTTAACAACTTTTTCAGTTCAGGAGTAATGCCCTCTACTGTTAATAGAACTCTCATTGCTCTCATCCCCAAGATTCCACATCCGGAAAGGTTAGAACAGTATCGCCCAATTAGTCTATGCAATTTTATATACAAAATCATTTCTAAGGTGTTGGCCAACCGTTTAAAGTAGTTTCTTCCAAAACTAATCTCAACAGAACATAGTGCTTATGTCACAGGTAGACAGATTCAATATAATATTATGGTTGTGCAGGAGGTCTTGCATCATTTAAAAATCAGCAAAAGAAAGAAACATTTTTCAGGCGGTTTTAAAGCTAGACATGCAGAAAGCTTACGATCGAGTTGAGTGGGATTTTTTAGAGGACTATCTCAAAAAACTGGGCTTCCACGTTCAATGGGTTCGATGGGTGATGCAATGTGTCACCACCGCCACTTTCAGTGTTAAATTTAATGGTGAATCCTTGGAATACTTTCATCCTACAAGGGGTCTTCGACAAGGAGATCCACTATCTCCATATTTATTCATTCTTGTAGCCAACCTCTTATCTACTCTCATGCATCAAGCTGTCCAATCAGGCACTCTTAAAGGAATCAAGCTAAATAGGTACTGCCCTACCCTTTCCCATTTATTTTTCGCGGATGATGCAATCTTCTTTTTGAATGGAACTACCCTAGAAAGCCAGAATCTAGCCAATATTTTAAATCAATATTGTCTTGCTACGGGCCAAGCTATCAACAGAAACAAATCTGGTTTATTCTGTGGTAAGGATTGTCCTCTCATTTTACAACAAAACCTTGCTGCTGAGTTAAGAGTTCCTGTTATATCTAAGATAGGCAAGTATTTGGGTATTCCATCTGACTGGGGTGCGTCTAAAAAGGATATGTTTGCATGGGTCTTGGGTCGTGTTAGTGCCAAACTTGAAGGATGGAAAGAGCATTTTATTTCTAAAGGAGGAAAAGATCTTGTTAAAGACAATCGTACAGGCTCTCCCGCAATATGCAATGTCTATCTTTAAACTTCCCGTTTCTATATGTAAATCCATTGAGCAGAAAATTGCTAAGTTTTGGTGGCAAACAAGCAGCACTTGAACTGGTATTCATTGGAGAGCATGGGATATTCTAAAACAGAGTAAGGTAGAAGGCGGCCTTGGCTTTCGTGATCTATTAATCTTAAACAAAGCCCTCTTAGGGAAACAAGCATGGAGACTTTTTCAAAACCCATCCTCACTATGGGCTAGACTATTCAAAGGCCTATATTATCATTCTACCACTTTCTGGCATGCAACGAACATGACCAATTCCTCTTGAGGATGGAAGAGCTTACTTTTAGGTCGAGATGCTATTATTTCTAAGCTACAGTGGTCTGTTGGTGACGGACAAAACATCAATATTCGAGAGGATAAATGGCTTACCTCTGGAATCATTGGCGGACCAGCTCCTCGTGCAGAATCCAAACTAGTTGCTAGCTTCATAGTCCCTCACGATCAGGTTTGGAATATCCCTCTTCTTCAACGGCACTTCGACCATCACATCGTTGAGGAGATTAGTAATATTCCATTAAGTCAAGCTCCTTCAGCTGATCATCTTATCTGGATAGGCACACAAACAGGTCAGTATTCCGTTAAATCTGCCTACCACATCCTCAGACAATCAACTCACTCTCCAAACTTAAATCTACCATCATCCTCTTATCAGCCATCACCCCGTCTCTAGCGAAATATCTGGAATCTCAAGACCCCCCCCCAGGATTAAAGTTTTTATCTGGTCATTGTGTCATAATGCTCTCCCTACCAAGGCTAATCTCTACCGAAGACACATTTTATCGGACCCTATATGTCAGCTCTGTTCTATGCACACCCTGGAAACCACTGAACACATTATGTTATTTTGCCCATGGACATAAAAAATCTGGTCTCATCACAGAATACAGCTTTGTCATGCAGCCTACAACAGAAATCGAATAGAAGTGTGGCTAGAGGAAGTTTTTGAAAATCGGCCCGGTTTACCTTCCAAAGAGATCATCGCCTCCATCCTATGGCATATATGGAAGGCGCGCAGCAACGGACAACTCCTGATCAGCTTGTAGATGTGGCCCTCGCAGAAGAAACGTTGTACAGACACTCTTTGCAGCAATTGGCCATTCCCAAATCTCCTATGCTCAACCCTAATCGACTTTGGACTCCACTGGATCAAGGCAGTTTCAAGGCAAACATTGATGGGGCTTTTACCCCTAATTCCACCACGGGTGCAATCGCGTGTGTCCTCAGGGATCACACCGGTATTTTGATCGATGGATTTAGCCGCATTGTTCGGGCGTCTTCACCCCTGCAATGTGAAGTTCAAGCCCTAATTTTCACCCTCACTTTATCTGCTAGAATAGGGAAAGAAAGAAGTGCACCTCATTGTTGAGTCCGACTGTCTGACCCTCGTGGAAGCGCTCAACGATCGCCGTGCTTCACCATGGGAGATTCGAGCTTCTGTTGCCGACGTCTCTGTGTTGCGTCTTTCCTTTCCTCACTTGCGAATTCGACACTGCCGAAGAGAAGCAAATGCAGCAGCCGATTGGGCCGCTAAGGCCCACGCACGCAAATCTATCTCTCCTTCTTGGCCCAAATTTCCTCTTGCTCAGTTAGTGACTTTACTATGTCTAGACGCCCTATCTATAGGTTGTAACTTTCGTCCTCCTTGAATGATAATCAGTATCGTTTCTGACCAAAAAAAAAAAAAAAAAAAAAGTGACCAGATTCGAAGCCAATATGCGTTCCATTCTCTCTACGCTCTTCTATTTTATGTTAGAGAACGAGTTAAAGTTGGAAGAATATGAAGATTTCAAGATTCTCTGAAAGGTCTGCTTGACGGGCTGAACACCGATTCATATGTTATCACGGTGGATCGATGGATATGCAAGATGAATGAAGACAAAATGGAAGGGGGAGCGCTGACCTTGCAGTTTTTTCTTGCGGTTAGTCATTTTGCCGTTGATCGGCGAATTGTTTGATTGATTTTTCTAGTAATTCAAGGAATAATTCTTTTCATGAATCGTATGATGCTGCATATCCACGGGTGTCAAGGAGGAGGTGTTGAGGTCTTTGAATAGTACGAAGTAATGGGTGATGCTACAGATTGTGATGGAAATGAAGTTGGAGGAATTGAAGGCTAGCTTAAAGTAAGGGACAATGTGTTCCTATGCATTCTTAGGATTTTCTTTTAAAAGTATAGCATACATTGAGTAAAAAATAATTTACAAACTTACACCATTAATCTAAGAAATAGGGCATTATAATACTAACATTACTTGCGGATTGGCCGATTATGTAGAATTTCCTGTAGTATGAGGTACACCATATTCTTCTTTTTCTCTCTCTCTCTCTCTCTCTCTCTCTCTCTTGCCTTTTTGTTCTCATTTCTCTTTGTGAAAATCAAGTTTCGAGATGGCTTTGATTTCTATGATGGCCGGGAGGGGAGAAACCAGTGATTGTAGAGGACTTGACCAAGGTTCACACGCGATTCTTCTGGCAAGAGGAGGTAAGTGTTGCGCATGAGTATAACCAATCCTTTGGGACCAGTGATTTTAGGGGACCTTGTGCCGAGGATTACATGCGACTTTAGATTACATGCGATTTTAGCAAGAGAGGGTAAGTATTGCACACAAGTAATACAAATTATCTGATGAATGAAGCAGCGAATGTGTTAAGAGGAGCTTTGACAATCATAAGGGACTTGAATGCAAGGGCGCTGGTGAGAGGTTGATACATCACTATCGGAGCAATTAATTTCCCATTGTGAATTTAACTATCTCACAAATGGTTTGGTACATATGTCGTGAAAGATAGGAAATTGCCGTAGAACATGATTGAGGTGTTCCGTATGTATTAAAATCGACGGTTTGTGTATAGCCACGTGTAAAAAGAAACAAGTTATGTGTAATTGCCCCGCGTGACGAGTGGCATAAGTTGACATTGAGCCCAATAAAAAAAAATTAGGGATTGATCAAATCGGACCGTCCTTAACTTGCCCCGCTCAGATTGTACTTAATCAAAACTTCCTAAATCATCCCAAGTAAATTATATTAAATCTGCCCCAGATCCACAGTTGTGACCCTCCCTCCCGTTTCTACTTTTTTTTTTTTTACCGGAACCCTCCCGTTTATACTTTGAATTCCCAGTTTCTCTTTTATTACGTCGCCACTGTGGCCGTCCTCAAAATCACATTCGCAATATTTTGTATTTCGACCGGCAATCATTATTCCTTGGTAAAGGGCTTTCGCACTTTAAAAAAGAAAAAAAAAAAAAAAGAAATTCTAGACTTTCCTGCTTCTCGCCCTAGCCGAGGTCAAATTCGGACGTGTGAATCTCAGCTCAGCTTAACTCAAATTGTCGACTTGGATTTGTTTACCAGAAATTCAAGATTGAGAATTTATAATCTTCCACCTTTAAGTTCAGTTTTCGTGGTACTTGCGGAACAAATTCCTCCTACACCTATAAATAAGATCATGGATTCGAATCAGAACCCAGCACAATCCAAAAACTAAATTAAATCTATTGCGATAGAGGGACTGGGAACACCACTAAAAATCTTACTCACTTGCACTATTACAATCATCCCCTCATTTCAGAAATTTATTTTATAAATTTGATTTACCACGGATAATTGGATCATACACATTAGAAAAAGCGGGTCTCACGCAAGATCCATCATTTCAACAAATGGGATCTAGTGTCTAGACAAGCAAATGTTACTGTTGAACTTTGAAAACAACAATCCGAGTGCATTAAGAAATAGTGTGTACAGTTATTTTTCTAGAAAAATATATAACTTAGTACATTGGCTAAATTGAATTTGAACCGTTAAAATTAATAGAATCCATATGAATCCATATGAATCGTTTCAAGTTATTATTCTTCATGTTTAGATTATTACATATGTTTTCCATTAAATAATATCTTGGTGATTAGACCCAAATAACTGCCTCAACGTTGTACTTTGATGGTGGCATATACCTCTATAATACAGGTCAAGTGGCACTATTGATGAGAGTTTAAAATTAACGAAACTCCCAAGACATATTGAAGCGATAGAGTAATTGCAGTAGCGAATAGAGAGATTGTTAGGTGCACCGAAAAGGTTCTTAAAAATATCTCTTTAGATGAAAGTGAAAAATTCACACCCCTTGACATTGAATAATTAGTTGGTTGGCTTATCACATGATGCTTTCAAAGCACCTGCCATTTTCGCAAGAAAACAAACAATTGTGGACGGGCTTTCTAGCTAATATAAAATGTTGTTTGTGTACGTAGACCAAGTTTATGTAAGACCTTCTTTCCTAGGAACGAAGTGGGCATTGATAACGTCGCATAGGCATGTGGCCCGCATAGATAAGGATGGAGGAACAAACCAAAAGGTTGGGTCCTTCAATTAACACTAAAAACTAAAAGCTCTACCAGTAAGCATGAAGATGTTAGTTTTTTTTCCCCTTATGGTAGGCCGGCAGCTAAGCCCTCATTTATTATATTTAGTATATGTATCATACCCCAAATTATGGTCATGGCTAAGCCCTCATTTATTATATTTAGTATATGTAGCATACCCCAAATTATGGTCATGGCTAAGCCCTCTTCTTCGTCATTGTGGCATAGAATGATCATAAAAGGGGAGAACAAAATCAAGGCTCAACAAGTGACAAGTGTCATTATTACTGTGACATCGAGTTATGAATAATGCAATCTCTGAAAGATATACGACAATATGCATCGTGAAAATCACACCAACATATATTCTCAAATAACATATATATTACATGTGTTTTATATAAGTCAGTCCATCACATATTATGCATCATAACATAAACCATATTTTGGAAGATATTAAAGTCAACCGCTCATGTCAAGAAACCCTATGGTCACGTTTTGCTTGATGACAAGTTTTTAAATATATGTATATATGTATATCACTGCTCAAGTTGTAATTTCTCTCAACCATATTGTCCTAAAAGCCATGAGCTATTGTTTGCAAACTACTATAAGTTAGGATTACCAGTACATAGGTCAAAAGCTTAGATTTAATTGTTCATGGGGCTTACTGGGTGTTACGTAGAGTTCCTACATAGCTATGATCATAAAGAAGTGAGAGGATTAGACCTATTTTAAGACTAAAACAAATTAAAAACCAAATCACTATAGTATAATCTCTCTCTCTCTCTCTCTCTCTCTCTCTCTCTCTCTCTAATAAATATATGAGATTTACTCTTGTAACTTGTACGTATCAATGAAACTAATCAATTCATGATTGCTACCATGAGTTATTAAGAGAGCTTTGAACGAATTTCTTGGACTTTATTTGGCTGTAGAACCATTTGAGTTCACAAAAAAGAAAGTAGAGACAAGATTTGTGTGACGATCATTAGTATGAAATACATCTTTTAGTATTTCAAACGCTATTGTAACATGGTTTAAATACTATTCTTCTAATTTCTGGTGAACATTCACATATCCTAAATTTCTAGTAAGTTGATATCGCCTTTGTTTGTACACACATGATTTTCCAGATCCACCATTTCTCACAAGTTTGTCGGTCCAACGGCTTGTTGCCGACCACGTTATTCGAGGTGGGGGTAAATTCAAGCCGAATCACATGTACTCACAAATATTAAAAGATGCTTCTAGAAGAGCACGCGCAAGTAGCTCTTGATTAAAGAAAGATTCTTGGTTTCAAAACCCAAAATCTTTGCATGTGGTGCCACCACGGATTTCATGGTACCTTTTTGATAATGACTAGAAATCAATAAATCAATCAATCAATTAATTAATTAACGTCCAGTTCACGAATATAGAGGTACATTGATCGTCTCTCACAAATTTGCCATAAAACAGTCGGCATACATAAAGCTAATCAAGATGATAAGAAATTATGATATACTTAAATTGTGCATATAAAAATACAAGGAATCATGTGTTAAATTATTATTTAGCAAAGAGAAAACAACTATTTAGAGGTCAGGAATGCCATCTCGAGGAAGCCATCAAAGTCTGTCTTATTAGTGAGCCCGTACAAAAGCTAACCTAACGGAGGGCAATACTTCATTTTCCATATAAAAAGAAAAGGAAAAAGGAAGACTAAATAGATGAGAGCCATTCCATCGAAGATAGCAGAAAATGATGATTGCACTATCTTGATAGTTGACAAAAGCTAACTTAATTGAAGAAAACACTTCATTTAGGTTTTGATTACATTATCTGAAAGTTTGAGACTTCCATTATGCTTTCTTGATAAATTTTATAATTTTTAGTGCATTTATTCCTTTTAGAAAATTTTAATTAGAGTAATTAACTTTTACCCATTAAGTTACTAGTTAGTTTTGTATTACCAAGTCTTATTTGAGTTAGTTTTTAACTATCGTTTGTTTTATTAATTACTTGCGAGTTGTATCTCTTATTTAAAGACACTTCTTCATTCTTTACGGATTTTTATTTGGCATTTTTACCAATGGCTAACTTTTACCAATTACTTTGTCGATGATCCAACATTTTTTGTTAGTGGCATGTGTCTCTAATACATATGTCAAGTGACACTTTTAACGAGAGCTTATAATCAACCAAACTCCTTAGCCATACAGAAGTATGATTGCAGCATGCGCAAGCAGAGTGACCGTCAGGTGCTCCAAAACACCACATAATGATGCATTTGCCAGTGCACGCGTGATTTCTAGATCCACCAATTTTTGCAAGTTTGTTGTTCCAATGGCATGTTGTTGACCGCGTCACTCGAGGTGGAGTACATCCAAGCTGGATCACATACATGCAATTAATGCAATTTAAAAAGCGCTTCACAATGAAGACTCGAACATAACACACAAGTGGCTTTTGATTGATGAAAGATTATTGGATTCGATACCCAAAATCTTTGACAGTGATACCTACAATATAGGTGCACATGGTGCCACAGCAGATTTCATAGCATATTTCATTTTTTAATGTCAAGATATCAATTAATTGATTTGTGCCTGGTCCACGAATATCGAGGTATATCAATCATCACTCATAAATTTACTGTATAAGAGTATGCAGACATATTACTAACCAAGATATATCAAATCGCTTAGACTTTAATTGGCTCATGAGACTTACGAGGTGTTTTATAAGCTTCTAGGGTAGTTGAGCTTTTGTTATCGTGCCCCTAAGTTATAAAAATAATGAAATAGGGCTAGACCAATTATATACTTAGTTGTATGTATAAATTATGTACCTTTGGAGTAGTCATGTGTTAAATTATTATTGATAGTTTAAAGAAAAGAAATCAAAGAAGAAACGACTACTTGGAGGTTGGAATTGCCATTTCAAGGTAACCATAATTTTTTTTATTAGTGAGCATATGATAAAAGCTAACCTAATGACATAAAATACTTCATTTTCCAAAAGAAAACGAAGACTAAATAAACGAAAGGCATTCGCTCGAATCCAATACGTTAAATTGAAAATACTTTTTTTGATTGGTCAAGTGCATCAACAATTTCACGATAAATTTAATATAAAAACGGACAAACTCGTGTGAAAGAAGGTGATCCGAATAATACCGTGGTTTCTGATCTCTGGTGAAAATAAGTTGATGGGTTCACAGCTATTAGATATAGTGGTCCACACTTCAGCACCATTTTCACAGTTCTAATTTTATTAATAGATTTAATTTTATTCTTCGCTAATATATTTAATTGTTCGTACAATGATATGTCTTTTGAGGGGTTATGTGTTTAATTGCTACTTAGCAAAGAAGAAACAGCAACTCCGAGGACGTGGATGTGCTTTCGAGGAAGCTAGTAGAGTTTCTTTATTAGTGATCCTGAAAAGTCACTACTCTAAAGTTGTTTGTCCATTTGTGCAATAATTGAGTCTACTATGACCTGTTAGATTTGTCGACAGTTTATTAATAAATTCAATATCAAACAAACAAACGATGTCACTCAGCAATCCGTATAACCCGGGATATGCAATCCTCGAGAAAAATAGTCTCTGTTCACACTTATTAGATATCTTGCTCCATCATAAGCACCACCATTTTCCAAATTTCTAATTTTATTTTTTGTTGACCTGCCCTCAAAAAGTCATGCGCCTCCGTCCTCTAGTGTAAGAATAAATGAACAAGAAGATTGAATAGCAAGCGAACTACCTGAAAATACTTTACCAAATCTTAAGCTAATGCTCGTTGTTGATTGTTGAACTCCATCATCTAATGGCTTCTTCACTGAAATCTGAAAGGAAATACCATGTGTTCTTGAGTTTCAGAGGCGAGGACGTCCGAAATAACTTCCTCGGTCATCTCTACAAAGCTCTTGATCAGAAAGGAATCTACACTTATGTTGATAATGAGGAGCTTAGGAAAGGAGAACAAATAGATCTGGCGCTTATGAAGGCGATCGAGGAATCACAGATCGCGATAATCGTTTTCTCCAAGGATTATGCTTCCTCATGGTGGTGTTTGGAAGAGTTGGTGAAAATCATTGACTGTAAGAAAGAAAGAGATCTCATGGTCTTTCCTTTATTTTACAAAGTGGAACCCAGAGAATTGAGAACACCAAGAGGGAGCTATAGAGATGCTATGGTTAAGCATGAGTCCAAGTATGGGAAGGATTCAAAGGAAGTGAAGAGATGGGAGAAAGCTCTTTCTTATGCTAGTTACTTGTCCGGATGGCCTTTGAAAGATGGGTAAGTAGAGTGGAGTCCATATTTTGCATAAGAAGCTATATTGCATGTAAGTGTAGATATTGTTTGTTTTGAAAAAAAAAAAAGGATCTACACACACAGAGATATATATATATATATATAGAGAGAGAGAGAGAGAGAGAGAGGTGCTTCATCTTATCATTCCTGAAAATTCTTAAGTGGCTTAAGTTAGGAATTTCACATAAGAGTTAGTAAATCTAAGACTTAGTTAAGAAAATAAAATAAAATTGGCAAGTAACTCAAACAATAATTGATAACCCTAACTTAATTGGTATGTTAATTGTAGAGAAGTTGGTAAACGTAATTCAAATGAGAGTTTGTAACTCAACAAAGAAGATGGTAAATTAAAAAAAGATAAGGTGCTCAATTGAGAGCTAATAACCTAAAACTAGTAGGTAATTAGTTAATATAACAATTGTTGATAAGTCACTCTAATATATGTTGGTAATTTCATATAAAAGTTTGTACGTTGGAGGCCGTAAGTTATGCAAATGAATTTTGGTAAGTTTGTACAAAAGATTAGTTATTTACTATATATTAAAAAGATTGGTGATTTTATAAAATCGTTGGTAAGGTACTAACAAGTTATGAGAAAGAAAAAGCCACTAATTTTTTTGTCACCGACAGCTTGTGATACTTACAAGCACATTTTGACATTCATTGTCACAAAAAAAAGAAAAAAAATTCGGCATGAAACAGTAGAATTCTGCCTTTAGCTTTTGCTAAGAGTTGTTTCATTCGAGTAAGGTCCATTGCTTTTTCTTTTGGATCCTTGTTACCCTCCTCGAAGTTATAATAAAAGTACTAAACGTTTTGTTTGTGGGCTATTTGAGTTCTTCACCTTTCATTTTGAGTTCTACAAATTTTCAATTTTGGTCAACCGAGTCATAAACTTGTTACCGGTTGCATTTTGAGTTTGAAACATCTCATGTAGCTAACCATAGAATAGACACGTGGCTTTTTCCCGTAAAAAAATTGACAATAGGACTTCCTGAAAGTTTTACTAACTTATTTGAAACAATATAAAATGCTAAAACTTGATCAATCAATAGACAAAATGTTAAGTATATGTTATTGCATTTACCCCATTTATTTGGAAGGAATGAGAAAGTTCGCAACGCTTGATACAGGATAATTAGTCTGTACAAGCAATGTAAGGCAATAATATTGTGCTTTAAGGTATTTTAATAGTTTTCGAATCAAAATATTAACCATCATTCAAAGTCCTAGACAATTTTTTTTGATTAAGCATATAAATAAATCATAAATAACAGTTCAACAAGAAAAATAATTAAATCGTCATGTATAAATCAAAAGAACGTGAATCACTTGGATGAGTAAAAGTTGAACCCTGAACTTGTTTTGAATGGTGTGGAGCTCTTTTGAGTTCTAATTCAACTCAGTGGGAAAACATTTGTTTTGGCTGTGGTTATGTGAAATTGTAATGCACTGCTTTTGTCATTGTTGGCTAGTAATTGCTGTTATTTGCTTATTCAAATTGCTAAAACGATGTCACAATTTTTTTTTCAGAGATGAGTCAGTGCTTATACAAAGAATTGTGACAGAAATCTCCACTCACCTAGACCGAACACTTTTGCATGTTGCTATGCATCCTGTTGGTATTGATTCCCAAGTGGATAAGTTGAAATCGATGTTAAACCTTGAGTCCGATGACAATGTTCTCATGGTGGGATTGTGGGGACAGGGAGGCATAGGAAAGACGACTTTAGCCAAAGCCGTTTATAATGATATTTTCAATCAATTCGAGAATTCATGTTTTTTGGCGAATGTTCGAGAAGTTTCAAATGATTGCAAAGATTTAGTTACTTTGCAAGTAGAATTACTATTTGAGATATTAGCACTGAAAGAAAGATTAGTAGTGTCCAATGTTGCTAGAGGTATTCATCTAATACAAGAAAGACTTTGTCGCAAAAAAGTTTTCCTCATCCTTGATGATGTGAATGACTTGAGCCAGTTACATGCCTTAGTGGGAGAAGGTAAGTGGTTTCATAATGGAAGTAGGATCATGGTTACTACAAGAGATAGCCATTTGCTAACTTATCTCGGGATAGATCAAGATCATGTGTACGAAGTTAAAGAATTGGATGACAGTGATGCTCGTGAACTATTTAGTAAGCATGCTTTTCCAACGCACCAAAACTTTAAAATCAGGACAGATCTAGTGGATAGTGTTCTAAATCATGCTAAAGGCCTTCCTCTAGCACTTGAGGTAATGGGTTCCTTCTTACGTGGAAGAAGAGAATATGAATGGGAAAGTGCACTAGATGAAATTTCTACGACTCCTAAGAAAGGCATCAATGATGTGCTCAAAATAAGTTATGGTGGACTAGAGCCAAAAGTGAAAGAGATCTTTCTCCATATTGCCTGCTTCTTTAAGGGGTGGGATAATGAGTATGTAAAGAAAGTTCTCCACAGTTGCGATCTTAATGCGGTAATAGGATTAAAAATTCTCATGGAGAGGTCCTTGATAAGAATTGAGTCTAGGAACATACAGATGCATGACTTGATTCAATTGATGGGTATGGATATTGTGAACCAAGAAAGTGATGATCCTGGGAGACGCAGCAGACTATGGTTGCATGATGACATTGTCGATGTTCTGTCAAGTGACATGGTAAGACTTGCAAATATTATAAAAAATTTGCTCCTTATCTTTTTTTCTCTAATTATTGAACATGCATAACCTAAATTGCCTTGTATATATAGGGAAATTGTGCTGTAAAAGCCATAGTGTTGGACACACTTGAGCCGATAGAGATATGTGTTGATCCTGAGGCTTTTACAAAAATGAGAAGGTTGAGATTGCTCATTTTGCGCAATGTGCATAATACTTTCCAAGGTCCCATTTGTCTTCCTAATGAGCTAAGATGGTTTCAATGGGATGGAGGTGCTCCTTGGATTCCAAAATTTTCCTCTGGTCGAAAGAAATTAGTAGGATTTCAAATCAACAATTGCAGTATTCCAATAGCGCCAAATCAATTTAAGGTGAGCATTTACCTACATTGACCTTTTCATTATCCACCTCATTTGTGTATGTGTATGCATATCATATGTACTAGTCCACAAAAGGAAGTATCATTCCTCTGTTTTAGAAACCATTTCTCTATTTTCTTACAAAATGACGCTAACTACTTACATCAGAATATTTTTAATTGCAGCAAAATTGGCATTTGAAAAATTGGGCGACCAACTTTATTGGAAATACTCAATGGAAAATTTTATGTTAATAAAATAAACAACAAAAGAATTTTTATACATACATGTGGAAAGAGAAAGACATTTCAAGATCTGAATTTTTTTCATGAAGGTCATTGCATCATTAGAAAATTTAAACTTTTCTTATTGAAACATGTGAGAGATAAATAATGAAATAATCAATTTCATGTATCTGTCCATGGTATAATATCTATAAAATAAATAATTGATAATAATTGATGGATGGAATAAAAAAAAAAAAAGGGATTGAAATCTTTTAAAGTAGGAGATCATTTTTGCCTTATATAATAATATAGATAAAGTTTATATACTTTCTAAACCTAATATCTCTAACTATCGACATAGATATACATTGAGATCTTATCTTATCTACCTAGTGAATAAATTTAAAATGTAATTTGTTGTTGGTTGTTTACATATAAACAAATCTATTTTACAGAAAAATTGTACAGTGATTCAAGAAAAGGGGAAAAAAAAGTATAACAAACCGACTTGTTGACATGTATATAGAGGTAAAAACACCCAAGGAATAGCTGGTTGAGCTGTAGCCGACATAGTCATCAAGTGATAGAGCCTTACTCAATTCACATGCCTAAATGGCGGGTATTTGTCCAGCATCAATAAAATTAGCTCAGTCCAAAGTTTGAATGCACCATTCTATAAAACAAGGCATTATTAATTGCTTAAATCATTTCTTAAGGAGGAGCACTTCTAAGTGGACATAATAGAGTATTTATTAGGAACTTTGCTAGTAAAGTATGCAGAACTAAGTCAATGTAAGTGATCAAGTAGGGTAGGCCCAAAAAAAGAAAAAGTGATCCGGTAGGGGCATTCCACTAGTTTCTTAATTGAAAATCAGAGCCTGATTTTAAATTGAGTACATGAAATTTTTATTTTCTTCCCAATGTTTTTTTGTTTACTATTAATCTTTACGCAAGTACATTGTGAAAGTATTTATATCCCCATTCATCTATGATACATAGTTAAAGCCAAACCTAACAAATTCTTCATTCTTGTGCTCGCCACATGACAATTCACTTTGTTTTTTGATTGCCATATGACATCACACGTGGAATGGTTTTGTCACATGGTCCACGTATGCACTCACCATGTGGCACTTCACTATGCCTCTATGGTTGTCATGTGGCATAGTTTTATCATGTGGCCCACATTACTTCACTTGAATTTTGTGATTGCCACATGCATGATGTGACACAGTCCTAAACTAATTTAGTCTACTAATGGAGGGTAAATTTGCATGAGGAGTACTAGTTTGGGATTTTTTATTAGATGAAAATTAGTTTGAGGTAAATATGTCATAATCGTACCAATTTAGGATTTTTATGAGACAAAAATCAATAAGGGTACTTTACCAAAAAAAAATAATTCAATGAGAGGTAAATATGCATGCTGATTTGGGATTTTTAATGATACTTATTCTAATTTTTTTTATATAATTGCTAACCAATTTTATTTGCGAAATTTTTTATATTGTGTGTCTATATATTATTCAGTTCTTTCGAATAATATCTAAAATGTAAACTGGTAAGAGCTAACTCCAATTTGCTTAAATATAAATTACCGGTAAAGGTTCTAAGTGTTCATTAATTTGTCAATATGATATTTAATTCTCACAAAGTCAGTTCACAAAATCAGTTTATAGTAACTCTGAATGAAAAGTTAATCAATAGGTTCCGAGTTGTCTGATTTGCCGAAGCTCCTTGATTCCTTCCACATGAAGGGTGTTGTGGCCTGAGCATATTTAATTTTGACATATACACCTGGTCAATGTGTAGATTATATAACAATCAAGGATATGTAATTATCCCTGAGAAACCCAATCATCCCCACGTGTTGTGTAGCCAATTTTATAACCCCAATCAAGCTAAGCCCCTCCAATTAAATTATGATATTATTAATGATCAATATATGAAATCATGGACGACGTGAATGACATCCGATATTAAATTACCGTCATTTCACGAGTTTGACTCCCCCATCTATGTATAAAAACTTACATGGGCTAGACTCCGCAACATATCACTTCTTCTTTAAATAAACAAATTGCTTCATCTATCGACGACCAAAAATATAATAATTTCAGGGTGTTTATCAAAGTTGGTTTCTCCGTTTTTGCAGGACTTCCAAAATTTGAAGTACATTTATTTCAGGGGCTGCGAGTCATTGGTTCACACACCCGACCTCTCGTGTACTCCGAATATCGAGGAATTGGACTTCAGTAATTGCAAAAACTTGGTAGAAACCCATGAGTCCGTTGCATATCTTGACAAGTTGCGGGTGTTGAATTTAAAGGAGTGCTATGAACTTAGTGTTTTTCCCAATGTGCTCAAGACGAAAAATCTGCAAGCTCTCCATCTTTATGGTTGCCCGAAATTTGAAAAGTTCCCTGATATTCCACATAAACTTGAAAGCCTTAAAGAGCTTAGATTAGAGGGGATTGCTATTAAAGAACTTCCTATATCAATAGAAAATCTCATTGCTTTGGAAAGAATGCATTTGCATGAATGCAAGAATTTGTTAAACCTTCCGTCTAGCATTTATAAGTTACAAAACCTTGAAAGCTTGGAAGTTCAAAATTGCCCGAATTTAATTGAGTTTCCAAAGTACAAGGATTTAGATGATCCGTGCATGAAGACTGGACTTTCAAATTTGCGCGAATTAGTCCTTGGGGGATGTAATCTATCCGAAGTAGAGTTTCTTGAGAATCTTTCCTGTTTTCCCCTCTTGGAAGACTTAACTTTGACGGAGAGAAATATTACAACACTTCCTACATCCATCAGTAAGCGTGATCATTTATTTGCTTTGTATGTCGGACACTGCCATCGATTACAAGAGATTCCCGAGCTTCCCCCATTTTTGAGTTATCTTTTTGCGGATGATTGCAAATCTCTACAAAAGAATGAAAATTTAACCTCAATTCATCATCTTGTCCACAGAGGTTTGGCTGACACGGTTGGCTCACCTAGCAAGGTTAGATTCTCTCTCTCTCACATACACACAAACACCACCCATATCAATGTGGAGTACATGCTGGGTCCATTGTGTGCTTGTATGTTAAAATAGTAGAAAATGCAAGATTGAAGGCTTAAGAAAAACAAACAAATATGAAGTGGTTCTGCATGTATACGTATGTAACATAAGTGGCTCCTGTACTTTTACAGGAATGATTTCTACCGCATGAAACACATGTGTATTAATGCAAGCAAGGATCAAAGGATCTTTGCATTTGGGTGCTAATACTAACTTGAATACTTTCCACTTGTCTATTTGTAAACAGTATTGGCCTGATTTCAGAATAGTTCTCCCTGAAGGAGAGATGCCACAATGGGCTGTTCCTATTGAAGAGGGTTCTATATCTTTCATGATTTCAGAAGACTTGTATGAGAAAATTCTTGGATGGGCATTTTGCATCGTTCTTGATAATGATGAACATAAAGATGATTATCTATTTGATATTGTACCACATGCTAATGGAAAAAGGCTGGGTTGCCATGGACGAGGGTGTGGATCGTTGGATTCTAATCATATCTTTGTCGATTATCTTTTACCATATCAGCTATGGGAAGTAGTTGATTTTGCTCAAATTGATAGGCGTTATGTACAATTTAGTCTAACAGTATCGGGTAGAGTCGTGAAAGAGTGGGGACTACGAATAATGTGCAAGCAACTAGGGAACGATTTAAAGGTTGAGCTTCGAGATAATCAGTTGATAAATCCAACTTTACTCTACGAGGTTGGTCATGAATCAACAGACTCACCAATGGGGAGTTCACTTATGCATGAGGATAATTCGAGCGAAGTAGGTCGACAGGACTCGCAAGATTGTCAAATGAGCACCAGGAAACATAGTCAAATAGGATCAAAGAGAAAATGTGAGTTTACTTCCATTTGACAATCTCCCCCTAGGCAAGCTAATCAAGACGACGTTTACTTCCATATTTGACCGATGGAGATGAGCATGGTAATGCTGGCTGGCTGCATTTGTAGTATGGACAATCGGGAGACTTGCTAAGGAAGCAATTCGTAGGTGAGTGAACTGAGCTGATCTTGATTTCAATGCCTTCTTCCTTCCTTGTTCTTCTCATTTTCTTTTCTTAGAACAACTTGTAACTAGTACCCGCTTTCACCCATATTGACATCGAGGTACTTTTATGTGTCCACTTCAACTAGAGTTAATTTTGCCAGCTACAATGAGGAAAATGATCAGCCCTGGGCGACAACTCGACGAGGGGAGAGAAGCTCGACCACCTTCTCGAAGCTAATATCGAGAGGATGAGTCCGACCGAGAAAAGCATGCGAAGGTCGTGGCTGGCGAGTCGCGTGATGAGGCTTGGGCAAACAAGAAGAAGAAGAAGATCGCAGCATGCTCTTTTACATGGGGCGAGCATGCAAAAATGGAAAGGGCGCGACGATGGGTGAAGATTTGGTCGGAACATGTGAATAAAGTGGGGAATCACCGTGCGGTTTATCATCGCGGGATGAGGATTTGATGCGGTGGAGGAGAGATTGGAAGAGAAGGCACAAAACAGTTCCATTCCATGCGAGCATAAAGGACCAAGAATACTCCGTGAGTTTCATCCATCTTTTGCCTTTCAATTTTTTTTTTCACCATCTCTTTACTCGTGCCTTTGGTTCTAGGACTTTAATTTCCGTATACTTTCGCTTCATGATTTATTTCTTTTCAATCCGATTTCAATTCCAATACCCCTACTTTTATTCGCGCTTAGATTGATCCCTCGATTCAAGCCTCATTCTTGCACTTTTATACTTGGGTATGAAATTACGGAGTAATCTCGATTGCTCTCCCCTCACTCAACTAATGGATTCGAACATACGACTCATAATGTCATTTTTCTGAAAATCGTCTTTTGAAAATCATAAATGTGAAATTTTTCGTCTTTGTAGAAGTACGCTTCCATTATTATAGAAAATAATATATATGTGACGGTCGCTTGCTTAAAATAAACAATTACTTTTTTTATTAACCCTAGTTAGTTAACTCTAATTCCCAAACGGATTCTGTAATTGTTTCCTTCTCTTTGTTCATTTTCTCTGATTTTCCCGTTGTTTGGAAGCTCCTTACTTTTCTCCGCCATAGCCAAACTTCCAACTCCATCGATAAGATGCCAGTGAGCTCTCACGCATTGAAGATCGCCACCTGCCAACGGAGTCGACGGACAGAAGAAGAAGCTCGTCTTCCGGAAACGGAGTCCCTACCGAACCGACGGCTGACGGAGACCGGCCATGGAAACTGGTGACGTAGCTTGAGGTGAAAGATTCTCTCCTGAGGTTTTGGGCTTCCTGCAGCTTGCTATAGAGGTAACGCTTGGCATGTCGGAATTTTATTAAGTTGGTGGAATGCTTGAGATGGATTTTTGAATTCGGTTCGTTTGGTGCTGCAATTGCGCGGGAACTTGAAGAATGTGTCGTTGAATCTGTTTGAGAGAGGCTGAATCAGTGTTTCTTCGCAAGTTTTGTCTGTGGATGCTTGATGGTGAATTCATAGGTTATCGACATTACAGGCTGCAAATACCACGACAATCTCTGGAAGGTATAGCTTTTCCTTCTCTTGATTTCATAGGAGGCAATTTATTGAAAGAAGTAGGTGAAGTCTAGGTTCAAAAGAAGAACAGGGTAGGGAGAGTGATATAATGGGGAGGAGGGCGTACATGGGTTGGTTCAGTCCCCTTTTCAGGCAAAAAATTGAGCAAATCCGGGTGCTGTAGGTCGGGAGGGAGGGATTTGGGTGTTTTTGGGGTGTCTAGGAAATGTGGATTCGTAGTATGTACTTATCATAAGAATATGTTTTTTGAGGCACCTGAAGGGGCAAAACCATAGAGGAATAAAGAAGATGCAGTGAGATGGCAAGCCACGAGGAAAGGTTGCTTGACAGTCGAGGCCTTTAACCACTTCTTGACATTGGCAACTAGGTAGAATTGAAAACCAAATTCACTTGGAGTGAGAGTAATATCAACATCGGTTGTGCCCATGGATAATTGCTTTGGTGGTTATTTTCTTTTGCCCTATGGAATGTAGATATGAAAAAGAAATAATCACGAGAAACACGGAGTTTACATCAATTATTCAGCAGAATAGAGGCAAAAGCACAAGAAGCTAATTGTCAATTCTGATTTCTAAGGAATTCACAATAGTTTAGGATTCTTTTTTTATCCTCAGGTGCCTTGGCTTTTAAGAAGGAAAATGATCAAGAAGCTAAAACTCCTAGATGCTTCTTGAATGTTTGAGTGAAACCTGATTAATGAAAGGTAAACTTTTGAGGAGCCAATAATAAGACACATTGGAAAGAGTAACATGTAGTTTCTCAAATTAGTTGTTTTTGCTTTAGTGTTGTTAGAGCCATACCAGTTTGAGTGTTAGGTGGGATTTGCATCTGAATTACAAGATGAGTATGTATTAATAATCATTACTTGGAAGTTTGTGACCAGCATATTATACCAGACTCACACAATCTTGATCTTATAGCCACGAGATATAAATTCATTCCATTAGTAGCTGCATATTAATACTGAAATATTTCTACTGCTGGCAACTTGGTGCTGATTTTCTCTAGTTGTCCATTGTCCTCATATTTTTTCTCCTAACAAATAACAAGACCTATTTGCCTTTCTTGTATAAGGCAAAGCTTGCTCTGCACAGCCTGTTCCAGTCATGTAAGAAACTGGTTTTCAGTAACCAGGTGCATTTCAGATATGTTGCTTTTTTTCTACTAAGATAATTAGTATTTCAGTCTTCATTAGTGAATGATCTCAAAAATTATTTATGTTATAGCTTGATTGAATAGCTGTGCGATTGTTGAGGATGCAAACGTTATTGCAGCAGGAAGAAACTGGTGTAATGAGACCCGAAATGTATGTTTATCATTGCTTCTCTAGCCCCTTCTATAAATTTTGGCCAATGGCACTTTGTTGTTGTTCTGAATTGATACCCTTGAGAGTCTGTTCATAGTTTATTGTTGATATTTTATGTTCCTCCCTTAATTATTTCTTTATGATAAAATAATATATATGCACAAATCGGTTAATAATTGGGATATCCATGCATTATAATGATGTAAAGGGTTTGTTCTCATTATTCTTTCATAAAATGTGGTTGTGGCTGACAACAATCGTAATCTTGCTTTATTATTCCAATGTTTGACGTTTTTCATTTGCCACTATGCTCTGTCTAGAACCATATTGCAGTCTTTATCTACTTTGGTGAAGTTCCTAATGGTGTTTTCTTAGGCTGTGTCATAGCTGGATTTATGATATACTTTTTTGGCATGAAAATGCATTGTCAGTATTGTACTGCCTTTAATGCTGTAAGAACCTGCTCCTTGGCCACATTCCTTCATACAATGACCAAATTTACACAAATAGTTTGAGCCTGGTTTCTAGAAGACATCTCTTATCTAATAGTCTGTTGCTGTCATTCATAGTTATGTGGTGACAATACACAACTATAAATGATTTTGTGGACAGAAATGGATAGTTGATGCCAAAATATTTGCCCTGTAGTATCTTTTTGGAGAATGATTCAAAACCAAAGGCACCTTGCTTCAGGGATATATATAACAAAATACTGTTAGAAAAGGTGGAGTGAGACTCTTGGCAACTTCAAGTGAGCATCTTGTTGACTTTAGGTAGTATATGCCTTATCAATCTTATATATAGTCTCAAACAGTTAACTAAAAGAATAAAACATTTCTCATCAAATTCATCGCCTAAATTTATGTTGAAACTACAGCAAGAGCAGCTGTCTCTCTGACATAGCTCCTAAAATTGATATGCTTGCTTTGTTTCCTCCTTGTGCTTTTGTGGGCAACAAGACATGCAGAGATGGAAGCTCTTGATGTTCCTCTTGAACAGTGGCAGAGGACTGGATTTTTGGCTACGGAAGTTATAGAGAAGCTTTCAGCATTCTGCTTCATGTGACATATGAACCATAATTTGTGAGCATTGTCGATCATGGGTACATCTGTTGATCATAATGAAACAAAACTAAACTTCCCTAGAATTTGTTTATTCCTATGATTAGATGACTCTTAACCCTTTTCCAGGCATAAATGAAGTATATAACGGCTGTGCAAATGATAAACTTGGACGCGGTTGCTCAATACTTTCTTTGCATTCAAGTAGCTCCAAGGCATGACTAGGTGAGTTTCTTCACTTGCTTATGTTGCTGATTTCGTCTTTACTTAGCTCCACTTTGAAATTGTGACATACGGTGGTTGATGACTAAAGCTTATTGGAGGTCATCTGTGCTTCTTTATGTTGATTATTGCTGGATGTGGATTCTTAGTGATTATGTTTGTTTTGCACTTTGAATATTGCAACACATGACCATGAAAAAAAATGGAAATTTGTAAAACTAATTTTCCATCTTTAATGTCCTTTACCGAGTCTAATAGGAAGAAAGTGGAGTTGCTGGAAGCATCAAGAAGTGTATATTAATTCTTTCTTTCCCCACTTTGTTTCCTTTTACTTAAATATTTTGTGACATGTTAGACATTTCTGTATTTTTTTATTTGCCCTAAAAAATTTACAGTCTCAGGAAGTGCTACACACTAAACTAACATTAGTGTTTTCTTTCCTTTTCACTTTCCCCCCTGTTTATTTTTTTTTTTTTTCCTCACTTTTTTTCACTGCTGTGAGATTGTTTGATGTCTTTAATGTTATCTTATTTAAAATCTTCCAATATGCCATGTGCAAAGTACTTGATAAAGAAATCTCTTTTCTGGTTTTTAAGTTGCGAGTGTCTATTCTTGCATATATGAGAATACGTGCCTGTTAAATTGTGGTGTATATTTGGCTTTCCAGTGTGATTTTTTTATCTGTCTGATGCTGCCATGATCTAATATTTTATGTTTCCTAAGCTTGTTCAGAACTCATAAAATGTTTTAATCAGACTTTGTTGACATAAAAGTAAAAACATAATGTAACGGGATCTGTTACACAGAGTAGCTAACCTAGATTACGGACATTGTCCATTTAAGAATTGGTCTTGAAATGACATGTTCCAGGACAAGGCGAAGAAGCAAGAGATGTGCTAAGAATGCATCCAAACAAAAAATTTAGGGGAAAAAAAATAAGCCAGGAAATCTCTGACTTTTGGAGCTTGAGATTTATAGTTTATGCTGCTCCCAATGATCTGATTATTAGTCAAAAGCATTGTAGGGAACATGATCTAGCTCATTGCCATTCTGAATATGATATCAAGCAAGAGGACTCATCTTGCAGATAATGCACCACCTTGCTCAATTTCCACCCTCTAGAGCTCCAAAACTAGCCGTGATTATGGCATAGTTTCATGATAGAGAGAATGAGTCCATGGTTATAATGGTGAGCATGAATCTTATGCAATGTTTGGAAGATGTAGCTGATGGGAACTGATCCTAGTTCCCCTAGTACTCGTATACAAGTCATCAAAAAATCATTCTCTATCAGATCACTGGTGCAGATATTTCTCTGAAGAGAAGTTACCTATCCAAGATAAAAACATATAAGTATCACCCGGTTTACAATGTGTTGTTTGTTTTTCAAGGACATTAGGACCTAAAGGTATCCTTAAAATAAAAAATTTCGGCCATATTTACCCAAAACATACCTCTTTTAAATATTGACGCGGGAATTTTGTCAAAGTCAATGCCACTTTAGGGAGCCTAGTTACCGTCAATTGAATCAAATGGTACACTTCAGAGATAATATGCTTGCATGAAAACCTATTTCCTGGAGTACAGACATTACTTAATATTGATATTCTTAGTACTGTAATGGAAACTTCCTAAACTCTCCTATCAGGGAACTTGTGTTTCCTTAGATATTACCTTCTTTCGCAAAGTGCTTTGTCAATTAGTCTGCTAAATTATCTCTTGCATGATATACAGACATGTTTTGAAAATGGAATCTGTCTCGGGTTTCAGGCTGAGCTAGGGAAAATGGTGAATCATTGAAATTATTGGCTGGTTTGTACAAGAATTTCATCTATGTTCCCCCTTTCATGTGAGGCTGATAGGTACAGAGAAAAGGATGCTGGTGCTTCTACCGTCCAGAGTGACGGTTCACGATGGCCAAAAGTGATGACAGACACACCAGTGCCATGAGACTGATGAGACTTTGCCATTACTTACGACAAAAGGACAATTAAGTATAACCTCCGTGCCTCTTCGAGCAATGTTCAGAGATCAACTGAATTCGAAGTTTCCCATTTCGTACTCTTGTGCATCTTAGCCTTGATTGCCATCTTCTCCAAAGTATGGGAATTACGAGCTAGAAACTTAAATAGAAAAAGCTACTGTTTCAGCTCCGAAGGTCAATTGGAATACAAACTCTATTCTGCAAAAAAGAGATTTTTTCAATGAAATAGACTCTGACTTCTAACCACCTGAACTCATCTAATCTGTTATAGCACGAGATTTTTCTTCCCAGTTGTAAAGTATCAAAGGCGGCAGTTACTTGCAAATTCTTCTTTGATTTCATTCGTGTCGACATCACAAACTTAGTCACCTGGAGCAATGTAAATTATTATTCTTTCATGTCGTCATTAATATATTTGTCGCTCTTTTAGATTTGATCTGACTGTTCTTTTGACTGAATTTTCTTTTTAAAGAGGCGAAATTGGATTGAATAAGACATATTAGTGGTATTGTGCTGCAACATAGTTTCAAATCTTGATGGTCAATTTTTCTTTTTCCACCAGTTCTTAGATGATTCCGCTCGTTCCTGTCCTTCACTTCAGGACCTATCCCTCGGTGTGGTCAGTACTCCATATTGTTACTGTATCTGCACTTGGGCATGAAGTTAGCTTTCAAACAGACTCGTAGTTAGAAATTCTCTACTGCCTCAACTATCGATATCTTGTCTTCTCCCTCTTTAATCAAAGAGCATTGCCCACGTGCTGACTTCCTAATGATTCCAGGAGTTGATTCAAAGAAGAAAATCGATTCAATAGATACTATCTCTGTATCCGTTCATTAGGTGGACTTTTGCCCACAGAAGTAACCTTGAAGAAATAAGTGTCTTCACCCCTTTATTTAAATGAAAAAATCGAAAGCGCCAAGGGATGTGGGGCCTTACTTAAAGGCCATTGGGCCATTGGCCCTCGACTCGTTCCTTAGTAGAGTCGGGCCTCTCGGCAGAAAAGAATCAGCACGGGGAATAGGGTTTGGCTACAGTTGCCATGTGATACGCACTTCTTAGGCGTGCTACAACCTAGCACCGATTTTCCCTTTCTTTGAAGAACCGTTTGTTTTATCTATATTTTTGTCCAAACTTTGACCCCTCATTTCTCTTTCATCCATTTGACTTGATATTCATGCTCGCAGAAAGATCATGACTTGAAATTTTCCAAACAATTGTTTGTTTTCTAGAAAAGTCTTGCTGTTCTGAGTACAAGCAATACTTCATTTTGGTCTTATTTAAAGAACTGGTTTTGTTTCAATGTGTTGTGACCCTATCGAGGTGAATCCAAGAGAGTTTAACAGATTGCTCAGCCAGCACAAATAACCCTATTGCAAGATGGCACTTACTCTCCGTAGAAATTATCCCAAGCCCTACCAATCGGAAATTACTTTCTCATTAATAATTTGATTGATTTTAACTAGATTCGCCACTAAGATTAGGAGCCAAGTAAGATGTGGGAGACCGCTTCTTCTGTGAACTAGAGAATCATAAGCCCAGGAATTTTGTGATGCTAGATAAATGCAATTCTCATCATGGGTACCATTTCCTTTTATAATAGGCTTTGCATGCAATCTTCCCTATTTTATTTTTTGATTTTTTAGAAGAAATAGAAATCTAAATAATCATGTATGGAGACTCAAAAAATTGAAAACCCATTTATATAATAACAAAGAAAGTAAATCACAAGGAAAGAAATAACCTGAACCGTATTGGGCAACCTTATATGTAACATCCCAGGCCCCATTGTGTAATATTGTCTGCTTTGGGTCACCCGCCCTAGCATGGACGAACCGCCATCCCAGCCGCGGTCTCTTTTCTCACGGCTTTAAAACGCGTTACACATGTGAGAGGGACCCAAGCCTTAATAAGCTAACCAAGATCTCCCTCCCTAGGTGATGTGGGACAAGAGAGGAGGTTGTTACACTCTCTACCTCTTAACAGAATAGCGTCTTCGCTATGGCCCCACGGGCGTCAGAACAGCATTCGAGCTGTGGTCCCGCACGCGGTTGGGAGTTGGCTCTGATACCACTTGTAACATCCCGGGCCCCACTGTGTAATATTGTCCGCTTTGGGTCACTCGCCCTGGCGTAGACAAACCATCATCCCAGCCACGGTCTCTTCCCTCACGGCTTTAAAATGTGTTACACAGGTGAGAGGGACCCAAGCCTTATAAGCTAACCAAGATCTCCCATGAATTGGTTCGGGCACTTTTGCCCATTTTAGAAAGGCGAAACCACCCACTTTTGATGGAAAGCCGATCCTCTTGTGGCTAAGCGTTGGATTAAAAAGATTGATGGGATCTTTGAAGCTGAAGAGGTTCCCGAGGATCGGAAAGTGAAATTTGCCACCCAATACCTGGAAGGTGAAGCAGAGTTTTGGTGGGATGGAATGAAGCCAAGTCTTGGAGGTAGGGATAGTGTAACAACCTCTTCTCTTGTCCCACATCGCCTAGGGAGGGAGATCTTGGTTAGTTTATAAGGCTTGGGTCCCTCTAGCCGTGAGGGAAGAGACCGTGGCTGGGATGACGGTTCGTCCGCGCTAGGGCGGGTGACCCAAAGCGGACAATATATGCATGACCAAAACGGTAAACAGATCCGAACTTTTTGGGTGGATGAAGGCGCAGGTAAAAGGCCAACACTACGTAAAAACGATGAGAAGGATACTTCCAAAAATCGTAAATAACAAACTACACACATACTGGATGTAACGTAAAAGCAAATCTAACGCAACGGAAACGTAATGGATGAAGCAAAATTATGCGGACAAACAACGAGGTCACTCCATGATACTTCAAGGGACCAAACATGTACGAAACATACTTTGTCCAATACCATCATGCCAAAGGAATAACTAGGCGACTTGATTCAGCCCCAGACAAGTTCATGTGAAGGGGATTAAGACTGCGAATTTCATATCAAAATAGCGTGAGAAACGAATCATACCCCTTTTGATTCTCAAGCTTTTTCTTCCTCTCACAGCTTTCTAATCTTGTCTAATTCTGGTTTTCCTTTACCGACCAACTCGCACTCAAATCTCCCTTTTTGAATTCTCCAGCCACCGAAAGCCATCCCCTTTGAAGCTCACGATCGGTTTTACTTTGTTAAAGAGTCCTCATCTCTCGTATTCCTCTCTTTTCAAAAAAAGAACCACCGAATCCTTTTCTCATTTTGCTTCTTCAAAAATCCGCTACAAAAACCAATTGAGCGCAACGGTCCCCGAACCACACTCGGCGACTCCTATCGCATGCATTTTGCTTCACAAAAACCAAAACGAAACGCAGAGAGAGAGAGAGAGACCACCAACGACGACGCAGAGGGTGGCTGAGCTTGTGAAAGCCATCGTTAGTATGCCGACGAAGGGAGCCTCGGGTATGACAACGTTGTGCTGGAGCAAGAGCGTTTTTTCCATGGCGGAGGAAGTCCCTAGACGGCTGGTCATCATTGGATTCAAGGTTCTTCTCTTCGGAGTTCCGAAATGCTTCCTTAGTATGCTTTTGCCTTTTTCTTTCATTTTTTCTTTTCCCGTGTCGCCTTAAGGGTTTACCCATACATGGCATTTTCGCACCCACTAAATTTCTGAATGGAGAAAATAATATACTTCTCCGTTCACTTATTTATACTTAAGAAAAGGGAGATATATGCATGCACATAGTGCAAAATCTACTATTGTATGAATATGTATAGATAGCTAATGAGAACTTTTGACGTGTTGTGTTTGGTAAGTGGAACTTGGGGGATGGCTTCTGCCGCAATTTTTATTCTGAAGGTTATCATCAACTTCTTCTTTATTCTGAAGGTTATCATCAACTTCAAACTTGGGGGATGGCTTCTGCCGCTATTTTTATTCTGAAGGTTATCATCAACTTCTTGTAAGAGTTTTTCCTAATGTGGACTAAATTAATTGATATTGTAATTTACTGTTTTTACGGTTACCGTAAAACAAGGTTGGTCTAAGGTGAGATAGAAGATTTATTAATTAGTCTAATATGGGCTGGCTAGTGTGGGCCGAGTTGAGCCTGGCCCGTAATGAGGGAGACTGGCTGGAAACTCTATAAATAGTGCTCAAGTCTCTCATCTAACCCTAATTCTCATATGTATCCTCACCTAAGGGGCGTTTACCTAACACTAAACGTGAGGAAGGCCGCCTCATTGAGCCAGTGATACGGAGGGCAATAGAGGAGAATGACTTACGCGTGGAACATTGTGTTTCCGCTTCCGCTTCAAGAACAATGGATCCCAAAACATGTGTGTTAATTTTTCTACTCAATTATGCATGTTCTTGTTCTAGTTATGGAGATCTTGGGATTGCGCAATTTGCGCCCAACATGTGGTATCAGAGCCTCCATAACTTTAGAACTTGAACGCAATTGATTTTGCCCTATTTGTACGGATTAGCCTTAATTAGTACGGATCTTGCCATAATTTGTGATTTTCGAGACTTTTTGTTCAATAAAAATTAAATTAAATCACAAATTCGGATTGGGCTCGATGAGACTTCAAGAGGGTCGGCGGCGCGTCGCCGGAGGAGCCCGCACGCGCCCCCACGCACGGCCACGCGCCGCCTGGGCGTCGAACGCGTGCGGTGCGTGAGCTCCACGCGCCGCGCACTCAGGCGGTGCGTTTGGGCACGTGGAGCCTCCGTTCAGCGCGTGGCTGGCAGCGTTGGACTCGTATGGTGATTTCTAATCTCGTGGTATATTTATTTTATATGTTTAATGATTTTATTGATGTGAAATTGCATATGAAACCCTAAATACGTGTATTTTAAATGAATTTTTATGTATTTTTCCTTGTATTTTTCTGTGATTTTGGAAATACAAGTGTTGGGTTATAGGTATATTATCACATAATCATTATAAATGTGTGATTCATCAATAAAAATCAAACTTTATTGTGAACTGAAGCTGGCTTAATGAGATACAATCATTATGAGAGAGTAATTAAATATATCTTGAGATAATGAGAAACAGTAAAGGTTATGAAACTTTTGTTGCTCAAGCATACTCCTTGACACGCTGATAATTTTCGAATGATGGACGTTTTAAGAACTCGTGACCAAACTGATTGTATTGATTAACATATCTGATGTATGTGGGTAATGCATGTCAATTAAATTACTGCATATAGTACATGAACTCATCTGGTCACTTGTTAATATCTATCAAATTGAATATTTTTATGGTTAAGAAGTATGACAACATTTACGCAGAGCAATCGTATCTACTGTTAAATTTTAGATATTTGATTCTCTGGTTTTGACTCAATTAATAGGCCACTGGTTGATTACAATGATAATTTGTTACTTAAAATTGGCTAATAAATCAGTTGTTGACTTTGGAATCATGTTTTGCCGTATGAAACTCATGAATAATAGTTGATCGGTTATCAAGCTTATTAATTTGGTGTACCCTGTATTACTATTAATGTTAATTTGTGAGAGATATTTTAGATTGTCATTTTTTTTATGTTGTTTTGGTATTATGTAATTGGGGTGTATAAGAGATGTTTTATTCTCTGCTATGAGAATTTTCTTGTGTTACTGTGATCAGTGATCTCATTGGAATCTGTATTTCAAGCTTATTAATTTGGTGTACCCTGTATTACTATTGATGTTAATTTGTGAGAGATATTTTAGATTGGCATTCTTTTTATGTTGTTCTGGTATTATGTAATTGGGGTGTATAAGAGATGTTTTATTCTCTGCTATGAGAATTTTCTTGTGTTACTGTGATCAGTGATCTCATTGGAATATGTATTTCAGGTTCGTTATATATATATAAAGTTTTTGATATGTGATTTTAGTGATATGCTGCCCATATCACTAAAGTTAAAATCACATGTATATGGTATATGTGAGGAGTAAAGTTTATATCCCTGGTATGAGAGAATTTTAATGATTCAATTGAATAGTGACCGCCAAAGTGGCACGCTTGATTGGGTTTGAGAAATTTCGGTCTCGTATGATGATTGAGATGTCTCTTGGTCTAATGTGTAGTCATACTCCCAAAGGAGGTGATTGTGTATTAATTCATGGAGGGATACATGATAGTGTGGTGGAGGAGTGACTGATTCTAGTGATTCATATGCTCAAAGGTGATGAATTCACGAAGAATTGGAATATATTCTCATAACCGCTATCATGTGGGGAGTGTACAACTGCATGTCATGTATTCTGCCCAAATGTGATTATATGATTATGCGTGTAACTCTCTAGATGTGTACTTGTACGTCAAGTTACACAGTACTCACATAATATTAATTATATATATTGCTTGGTTTTCAGTCACATTTTCTGTAATTAATAACTTCATTATTATTGAAGTTTTTTACTACTTCAAATTTTAAGTTGTGGACATAGTTACTTGAGAAAAGAGCAATTGAATTTGCTTACTATCCATGAAGTATTCCATTCTGGAACACTTGAAAAGAGGTTTGCCTGCGGACTGCACTGCTATAAGATGATGAAAGTCTTAGTTGCTTGAAATTATGTCTTGTCTGATATTGAAATTAGGACATATCTGCAAAGATTGTGGAATTTAAAGCCAAATTGGTAATTAAAGTTTTCACTCTGAAAGAGGGGTAGATTGTTTATAATGAAGAAATAATTATTTCTTTAAAAGATTCTTTTAGAGTGAATGTGTCATTAATAATTTATTTTGATATAAAGTTACGCCAAATAGATACAAAATCTATATTATGCAATTGGAGAATTTCGCAACAAATGTTTCAAGTAAACTTGTGTGTAGACTGAAAAGTCTTATTTATAGTCTTAAGCAAGTTTCTAGACAATATTATTAAAGTTTCATAGTGTTGTTATTTTGTTCAATTGGGAACAAAGTAATTCAATATACTGCAAGGTCAATGGGAGGAAATTTATTTTTTCTCATACTTTATGTACATAATATTTTGCTTACAAGTTGTGACCTTGAGACATCTTATATCCTTTGTACTGAGGTCTGTAAGGATTGTTTTTGCCATATTTTATTAGATTTTCTCATAGGACATTTGCTGATTGTATATTGGAAATATACAATATTTAATATACATTATTGCAAGTCAGGAATTGCTCCTGTTGTTAAGGGTGATGAACTGAATCTATCATATCGTCCTTATTTAGATATTGAGAAAATCTAATTAAATGGTGTACATTGTGTTAGTGCACTTAAAAGTATAATATATGCTTTGATTTTGCACTAGATTAAATATCGCATTTGCAATGGAACTTTTAGGCAAATATAAGTTAAATCCAGAACATGATCACTGGGTTGCTATCAAGAAGGTTTTATGGTACTTAAAGAAGACAATAGATTATATGCTAATTTACAGACATGTTCAATTCTTGCAGTTAGTAGGGTATTTAGATGTAAACTTTGCTGGCTATTCTGATGACATACAATTAATAACAAGATACAGATTTATGTTAGTAAAAAGTGCAGTAAATAAAGTTTTTTGTTATCTTCTACTATATATGCAGCTTTAGTAACATTCTTTTAGGTTGTTACTTGGGCTATTAGGCTCCAAAACCTCATGAAAAAGTTAATCATTTTAACTTTATGGATAGACCCATACGGTTGTATTGAGATAACAAATTTGTAGTATTATTTATTTATTACAGAGGTCTCAATGGGTCTAAATACATGGTAGTCAAAATTTTTTACCAAAAGCAAACAGTACAGAAATGTGACATTTTAATATAATATATTTTCACAGATGATGTGATTGCAGATCCACTAACTAAAGGCATACGCCCATGTGTATTTGAGTGACATGTCATTAGCATGGGCCTAGGAGTATATTCGGATACTGTTGTTTAGTGGGAGCTATTTTGGCTTTACTCTGATATAGGTTTCATCTGTATTCGTTACACTTTGTAACTGTTTGATATGTATCAACTTTTGCATTCAATAAAATATTTTTGAATGTATTGTTATTATGTTGAATACATATTGATAAAGTCTCAAGGGATTGTATAAACCTTGAGTGAAGGCTAGGGGCATTCGGGCATCCGGTTATTAGCCTTGTGCATATGTCTTGTGATACATAAAGAAAGGTTAATCATAAGGACAAGACATATGTGGGTTCATTGGAACCATAAAGCATTCTCTAGTGGCACAAGTTTTTGTGACACTTAAGGTAAGAGAACGGTGACTGACAAATGGGATCTCTTTATGAGAGATGTTATTCATTTGACACACTACCATATTGAATCCATATCAATAAAGTTGAGAGCATTTGTGACCATGAAAGGTTCTGTGTGTATACATGCAGTTACCACCATGATTCGGTGTTTAAGACTTTATAGGATATGATTGACTATTAAGAATTATTTCTAGACCAAATGTGCGCACATACAGTACGATTTCAATTAATATAGTCCAAATGGGAGAATGTAAGAGTTTTTCCTAATGTGGACTAGATTAATTGATATTGTAATTTACTGTTTTTACGGTTACCGTAAAACAGGGTTGGTCTAAGGTGAGATAGAAGGTTTCTTAATTAGTCTAATATGGGCTGGCTAGTGTGGGCCAAGTTGAGCCTGGCCCGTAATGAGGGGGACTGGCTGAAAACTCTATAAATAGTGTTCATGTCTCTCCTCTAACCCTAATTCTCACATGTATCCTCACCTAAGGGGCGTTTACCTAACACTAGACGTGAGGAAGGCCGCCTCATTGAGCTAGTGATACGGAGGGCAATAGAGAAGAATGACTTACGCGTGGAACATTGTGTTTCCGATTCCGCTTCAAGAACAATGGATCCCAAAACAGGTGCGTTAATTTTTATACTCAATTATGCATGTTCTTGTTCTAGTTATGGAGATCTTGGGATTGCGCAATTTGCGTCCAACACTTCTTTCTTCTTCTTCTTCTTCTTCTTCTTCTTCTTCTTCTTCTTCTTCTTCTTCTTCTTCTTCGTTTGGTAGGTGGAAATTGGGGGATGGCTTCTGCCGCTATTTTTATTCCTACTCTTGTATGAACACGTATAGATAGCTAATGAGAACTTTTGACGTGTTGTGTTTGGTAGCTGGAACTTGGGGGATGGCTTCTACCGCTATTTTTATTTTGAAGGTTATCATCAACTCAAGACGGTAGGAAAAGGATTAATCAGAAGAGACAATGGCAATGCTTGAGGGGAATTGCTAAATTTTCTTATTTTGAAGGTTATCATAAACTCAAGACCGTAGAAAAATGATTAATCAGAAGAGACAACGGCGATGTGCTTGAGGGGAACTGCTAAATCTTCTTCTTCTTCTTCTTCTTCTTGTTTTTATACTGTGGTTTTCATACTACATGTTTGTGTTATATGGTCTATCCTTTGGTAATGTAGCCTTGCACAACTTAACGACATGTTCACCATCTTCTTCATCTTCATGTTAATGAGAGTTGAGCTCTCGAAATATAGAAAGAACAAACGAAAAAGAAGTGAAAGGGCTAAGCATTAAGTTATTTCGCCACGCATTCTATGAGTTATAATTGAGTGCATTTATTTCATTATTATTATTATTATTATTATTTTGGTAAAGGTAATGATATTTATTTCATTATTGTCACCCATGTAAACAAATTAAATGCGTGATAAATTTTCCTAGATGATCTAATCAAACATTGGAGACTGATGTGGGATCGACACCAACTTAGACTTCGTAATTAGTTCTAAAATTTGCATGGACATAATTAAGTAAAGTTGGGATAGCAGCAGACCCTTCTTTCTACCAATGGACCTTGAATTGATCGATGAAGGCCATGAGTGGATTAATATGTGCAAAACGGAGTGCTTCTATTGGAAGAAGATTCATGATAGGCCTGAGAATTTTGTGCATTAAATCTTGGAATAATATATTGCGATTTAATGATGTATCCTGAATTTTGTACGTTATGTATGTACAATTGTTCTTACGTCGGTTCTTTAATCAAATATTTACAAGTGTTCCTCCAAGTAAGCATTTTACCGTGCACATTTCAATTTCTTGATGGGAATCTTGGGTAGAATGAGGTGGCAAATAATTGTAACTAGAGTTTAGATTAGCGAATACTGTTTTTCAACCTCCCATTGGCCAGACTCAAATCAATTTATTAAGCAAGATCGCCATATGAGGCTGATACATTTTGCCTCAAGAGAACATCGTGATTTCTGTAAGACGCTTGGCCGCGTAGCGAAGCTCATACACGAGTCGGGATGTTTTCTGGAAGGAGTTTGGAAACACTGCGGTCGCCAAGGTGCTCGAGAACTGTCTAGACGCGAAGTGGTGCTTCGGCGAGAGATGCGGTGATGAGGGTTGCCGTGGCTGCAGCGGCCGAGATTTTTCAAAAGAGGCTTTTACGCAAGTCGCGTTAACTTTTTGGTGACATTGCTCTTTTTTTCTTTCTTATAGAGGATTTTATGCGGATTGTATTTTAGTAACAGTCCGTTCTCATAGCCGGCCTTGACTTATCTAATCCTCATCTTAAAAGTATTTCATCCAAACTTCCACAATTCTAGGAATCGTGATCCAACTTGTCCAACTCATATCTAACTCCACAGCAAGGAGTTATAACCAATTCCACTATCTTGAAATCATGTCCTGTCACGCCTCGAATCCCGAGCGCACAAATATCCCTTGATGGTCAACTGAAAATGCGACGTCTCAAGTCGCGTCGCCGACCCATTCTTCTTTTCTTTTATTTCAATTAAGCATATGTGGAAGTGAATTAAATAAACACCTGGCCAACAAACATGGACCCTTTTTTCCATGTCTCTTCCTTCAATGTGCAGACTTTTATTAAGTCAGTTTTCAAGATCCAACTACAATTCCAAATAAATTAGTTCAGGTTGCTCAATTTAGATTATTTCTTTAACCTTAGAATCAACAAAGGAGAGAGCACTTTGAAAATGCATGGGGTGTCCGAGTTTTTACAACCACCCTCCCCCTCCCCCAAAAAAAATAAAAATGAAAGACAAAAATTGAGGGGGTGTCCAAGTAATTTACCCTTGATTCTAATAGCAGAATATTGGGTGAAGTTAACAATTTTTTTCCACGTTGAGATATAGAATACTTTCGCGTACTTGGAAACCTCGTATTTTCGGTGATAACTATTTACAAAGCTCACACTCTAATAGCATAATTCCAATTTATGTCTCAGTCTTGAAGAATTAAGAGCTAGTATCATGTCTATATATTGTTGATAACTAAATTACTTTAAAAAAAAAAAATAAGTTCGCTAAGCATTGCTTACTATTTATTCCGTACCAGATGGTATATTTCGCCGCCCAACACACTTGCTCTATCAGTCTCTCAATTACTGTACACTTAGCAGAGCAAGCAACAAAAAAAATGACAGAAAGTATTGATCGCATAAATGTAACTTGTAAGGAATGACTGTCCACTGTAGTAGATTTTTAGGAATGATTATTCATAGAGTTTTAAAGTTATTATATGTCGGCCAATATAGTTTTAAAATTTTCAAACTAATCAATTTGATTCTAAATCTTTTAACAATTTTACTCAAAATAAATGGTTAAGCAAAGAGGAAAGTTAAACCTTTAATCCTTTCTAGGTACTACTACTCCATTTGCCTCACTAAAGTGTGTTGACACCTAAATTTTTCACCCTAAGATCTCTCATTCATTTTATAAAAAAAAAAAAAATATAGGGATTGAATCCATTGATAGAATCAGAATTTGATCCCTAACAAAAAAAATATCAACATTGCGCGGTCTTGCATCATTTATAAATTAAGGACGTTTGAAACTAGCACGTTTGCATTGAACATCGACTTGCGGTGACATTGTGTGTATCTTGTGAACCACCCTATTACATGATCGCCTAATGTCAATTTATTTGCCTTCTACACTTAGATCCTTCCAAGCGTATTGATGTATTAATGCTATCCAATTTGTTCTCGTTCTATTTATTCCATCCTATGTTCCCATGTCCCTCACTTGTTCATCAAAATCCAAAGGTCCTTTCAAGGCCAACACATTTCACTCGGTATTGCAGAGGAAGAAAGTCCTTCATGTTATAAACATCACCTACAAATAAACTTACATATGTAGAGAATATTTCGTCCGCACACTCAAATATACATATTAGCTCCGATAGAATGTTTTGTCATCTTCAAACTACATTGGGAATTTCGCCAACAATAGTTACCTTGGAAAAATTAGTGTTTCGACCCCTTTATTTACATGGAAAAATCGTAGGCGCAAGGGACCTTGGGCTTACTCAAGGCCATTGGGCCATTGCAGAGCATCATAGAGATATTGCACAGGGCCCTCGACTCGCTCATTAGTAGAGTCAGGCCTCTCGGCAGAAAAGAACCAGCAGGGGACATAGGCTTGGGCTGCAAGTGCCATGTGACATACTTTTGCTAGGCGTGCGACCACCTGGTACCAAATTTCCCTTTCTTTGAAAAATCGTTTATTTTATTTATATATTTGTTTGTCCAAATTTTGACCCCTCATTTCTCTTTCATCCAATTGACTCGATATTCATGTTCGTGGAAAACTCGTGACTTGAGTTTTCCAAAACATCTGTCCATTTTCTAGGGAAGTCTTGATGTTCTAAGTACAAACAAGGTGTTATTGCAGTCTAATTTGAAGACCTGAGTTTTGTTTCAACATATTGTGACCCTCCCGAAGTGAATTCGAGAAAGTTTAACATATTGCTGAGCAGGCACAAATAACTAACCCTCTTGCAAGATAGCATTTATGCTTCACACAAACTATTCCAAGCCCTACCAATGGGCAATTAGTTTCTCGTTAATTATTTGATCACTATTCATGTTTGCGGAAAACTTGTGACTTGAGTTTTCCAAAACATTTGTCCATTTTCTAGGAAAGTCTTGATGTTCTAAGTACAAACAAGATGTCATTCCGGTCTCATTTGAAGAGCTGAGTTTTGTTTCAACATATTGTGACCCTCCCGAGGTGGATTCGAGAAAGTTTAACATATTGCTGAGCAGGCGCCAATAACCAACCCTCTTACAAGATAGCACTTACGCTTCACACAAACTATCCCAAGCCCTACCAATGGGCAATTAGTTTCTCATTAATTATTTGATTGATTTTAACTAGAGTCACCACTAATGTTAGGAGCTAAGTAAGATGTGGGAGATCGCTTATTTCTACGAACTAGATATTCATAAAGCCGGGGACTTTGTGATGCTAGATAAATGTAATTCTGGTCATGGGTACCTTTTCCTTTTATAATAGGCTTTGCATGCAATCTCCCTCTCTTATTCTTTTGATTTTTTTAGAAGAAATGGAAATCTAAATAATCATGTACGGAGACTCAAAAAATAAAAACAGTTAATAATAACAAAGAAAGTAAAAGATGAAGAAAGAAATAACCTGAACCGTACCAGGCAACATTACACATATACAATGTTTTGTTATTCAAGACAGGATTCCCTTGAGCTATGCATAGTAAATAATAGATATGAGTTTCCTATTCTAGGTGACAAAGATCAATACTTCACTAGATGAAACCGGATTAATTCTGACTGAACTAATCTTGTAAATCAATAATCATCTAAT